>NW_028270143.1:65710825-65862203 GCF_037043375.1 Chiloscyllium plagiosum | reverse complement strand
TACTTTATTTCAGCGTGGCCAGATCAGGGGCTGAATGACCATGTCTAAAAGTGGTGGACAGCTAGTGAAGGCAACTGAAAAACCAATAAAGGCTTCACCAGGCCAGCTAGAATTCTCTCATTGGCCTAAGAGCATTGGAAGTACAGTAGGTTGCGTGGAAGCAGACTACCCAGGGCAAAACAGGAGGCTGGTGTGGTACAGCACTTCATGATAATTTGGAGGCCTCTCTCCCTGGACAGCCACACCTGTGAAGGCTACCTTCAAGGATAATTCCCCTCGACCTTTTTTTTAAACTTTAGAAACGATTGTCTTCCCCCTCGTGCTTTCTCTCATTCTACAAGGGCAGGCTACCTCTCCTTCCACGCTGGAGGCCTATTTCACCTTCAGGAGACTCACTGCTCTGCTTAACTTGACAATAAGCCTGACCTCGAGCCATTCATTCATGAAATTAGGTCAAATCAGTCAGGTGACTGCTCCCAATGTGAGGTAAAATTGGGATCCACATTTGACCCTGACATTAGAGTCTTAATCCAAAACACAAAGTTCTACACCTAGTGCAACCCATGTGGTTTTGGTCAAAGTAACGTGTTTCTTGAGATTAAGATTAGAGGTAAAATTGGCAGGTCATTCTGACAGACAAAAGACAACTAATCATCCAATTATTAATTATTATGCCTTTTAATAAAGCAAAATAACTGACAATTTGAGTAAATCTGAAATTGCATACGCAATGTTAAAAGAACCAACTTCGAAGGGATGAGTAAGAAGCTGAAACTGAATGAGTTGGCATTTCAAAAATGGACATTAATTTGGACAAATTAAATGTTTTTTCTCAGAAGACGGACTTCAATTAGCTATTTTCTAATCACCTGTTCAGAGATATTATTATTACACATCTCTGGAGCAAATGGGATTTGAATCGGGGCTTCCTGGTTTAGAGGAAGTAATACTTGCTACTTGTCTGGATGAGTGTCACTACAGCAATGCTCAAGAGTTCAACAACACTCAGGATAAAGCCACATGTTTGGCACCTCAATCACCATTTTCAATATTCATTCCCCCCTCCACAGTACAATGGCAGTATTGTGTACCATCTACAAGGAGAACTGCAGTAGTTCACCAAGATTCCTATGACAGTGCGTTCCAAACGTGCAATCTCTACCAACTTGAAGGATGAAGTAGCAGGTATATATAACACCACCTGAATCAAGTTCCCGTGTAATCCAAACATGATCCTAACTTGGAAATGTATTACTATTTCTTTCTATTGCAGGGTCAAATCGGGGAACGGCCTTACTTCACTGTGGCAAACACAACAGATGGACCGTAGCAGTTTAAGAAGATGGTTCACATTAGCTGCTCAAGGACAGTTGAGAACAAATGCTACCTTTATCAGTAACACTCACAATGCACGGAAGAGCATGAAAGAGCACTCAAACTATTGGCAGAAAAAAATGAGATACAGGCTGTGATCTGATGTTTTAAACTCATTGAGTTTGAAAGGCTGTAAAGTGACTCATAGAGTCGTAGAGTCATAGAGATGTACAGCATGGAAACAAACCCTTCGGTCCAAGCTGTCCATGCCGACCAGATATCCCAACCCAATCTAGTCCCACCTGCCAGCACCTGGCCCATATCCCTCCAAACCCTTCCTATTCATATATCCATCCAAATGCCTCTTAAATGTTGCAATTATACCAGCCTCCACCACAGCCTCTGGCAGCTCATTCCATACACGTACCATCCTCTGCGTGAAAAAGTTGCCCCTTAGGTTTCTTTTATATCTTTCCCCTCTCACCCTAAACCTATGCCCACTAGTTCTGGACTCCCTGACCCCACGGAAAAGACTTTGTCTATTTATCCTATCCATGCGCCTCATAATTTTGTAAACCTCTTTAAGGTCACTCCTCAGCCTCCGACGTTCCAGGGAAAACAGCCCCAGCCTGTTCAGCTTCTCCCTATAGCTCAGATCCTCCAACCCTGGCAACATCTTTGTAAATCTTTTCTGAACCCTTTCAAGTTTCACAACATCTTTCCGATAGGAAGGAGACTAGAATTGCATGCAATAATCTAACAGTGGCCTAACCAATGTCCTGTGCAGCTGCAACATGACCTCCCAACTCCTGTACTCAATACTCTGACCAATAATTGAAAGTTTACCAAATGCCTTCTTCACTATCCTATCTACCTGCGACTCCACTTTCAGGGAGCTATGAACCTGCACTCCAAGATCTCTTTGTTCAGCAACACTCCCTAGGACCTTACCATTAAGTGTATAAGTCCTGCTAAGATTTGCTTTCCCAAAATGCAGCACCACGCATTGATCTGAATTAAACTCCATCTGCCACTTCTCAGCCCATTGGCCCATCTGGTCCAGATCCTGTTGTAATTTGAGGTAACCCACTTCACTGTCCACTACACTTCCAATTTTGGTGTCATCTGCAAACTTACTAACTGTACTTCTTATGCTTGCATCCAAATCATTTATATAAATGACAAAAAGTAGAGGACCCAGCACCGATCCTTGTGGCACTCCACTGGTCACAGGCCTCCAGTCTGAAAAACAACCCTCCACCACCACCCTCTGTCTTCTACCTTTGAGCCAGTTCTGTATCCAAATGGCTAGTTCTCCCTGTATTCCATG
The DNA here is from genome assembly GCF_037043375.1 of Chiloscyllium plagiosum. Taxonomy (NCBI): domain Eukaryota; kingdom Metazoa; phylum Chordata; class Chondrichthyes; order Orectolobiformes; family Hemiscylliidae; genus Chiloscyllium; species Chiloscyllium plagiosum. Next base: position 65,859,559 of record NW_028270143.1, on the reverse strand, counting down.
AGATCTAACCTTGCTAATCAGTCTCCCATGGGGAACCTTGTCGAATGCCTTACTGAAGTCCATATAGGTCACGTCTACTGCTCTGCCCTCATCAATCTTCTTTGTTATTTCTGCAAAAAACTCAATCGAGTTTGTGAGACATGATTTCCCACGCACAAAGTCATGTTGACTATTCCTAATCAGTCCTTGCCTTTCCAAATACATGTACATCCTGTCCCTCAGGATTCCCTCCAACAACTAGCTCACCACCGAGGTCAGGCTCACCGGTCTATAGTTCCCTGGCTTGTCTTTACTGCCCTTCTTAAACAGTGGCACCATGTTTGCCAACCTCCAGTCTTCCAGCACCTCAACCTTGACTGATGATACAAGGAGGAGAAAGTGAGGCCTGCAGATGCTGGAGATCAGAGCTGAAAATGTGTTGCTGGAAAAGTGCAGCAGGTCAGGCAGCATCCAGGGAACAGGAGAATCGACGTTTTGGGCATAAGCCCTATGTCAGCAAGAGGCCCAGAAATCACTTCTCTAGCTTCCCACAGAGTTCTCGGGTACACCTGATCAGGTCCTGGGGTGCCTCTTTGAAAAAATAAAATGCTGTCCTTGGAGTTTATACAGCACTTCAGTATTTTTGTGTTTTTTTTAATGCAGTTCACAACACCTTTGCTTTGAGTAAACAGTGCAGTAAGCTTTCCTTTTTTAAAAAAAAATAAAGAGCTAACCCGGAAACCAAGCAGGCATTTAAAAATGTGTAGCAACCAAGTAACTAAATATAAATAATTTTCTATCTTCAGGTTTTCAAAGGAAAAGTGACTAACCTTTAAAAATATAGAAGATGCTGAAATGAAAGATAAATTGAAGAGCATGTGCATATGCTAAATTCTAATGTGCAAGTATTTACTACAGAAAACACTATTATTAAGAGAGATTTGACAGTCAAGCTTAACCTTACTGGGAAAATGGTCCTTTTACAGTTTCAAAATACATCAAAAGGATAGTCAGTAACTGAAATGCCTGTACTATCTTCTTAGTATTTATGAGGAACTTGATCAATATTTGGAATATATATTTCAATCACAGGTTTTAATAAATCAATCTGGTTTTGACTTTCAAACAAAGGTGTCTGGTAAGCTTTTGTTAAAACTTCATGCTGACTGCTAAATGAACTTAGAACAATGGATGTCCATAGTAAAATCTGTCAATAGATTTCAAAATGGCTCAGATAGAAAGGGAGTGTTGTGGTACGTATGTGATCAAGGTTGAGTGTGGGAATAGAATTTTTAATAATTTATTGATCAGAGCGCCCATGGAATCAGTGATGGAGCACATTACCTCTCATCGCGGAGAGACAAATAAAATATGTAAATCTTGGAGGAAATGCAAAGGTGGGCTGATATAAAATAAGGTGTTCTGATGTGTAAGGGCCTCAGGACCTTGAAGAAACCTTGTGCTGATGTTACAGAGCTGCATGAGCTTAACATAATTAGCATAACTTGGCTGCTTTAGAACAAGCACTACTATATTACTCTGCACTGGACTACATGACACTCCAGATCTTCACAGAGCCTTACAAGTACATAGACACATAAACACAAAGAAGGTGGATGAGTCCTTACCCAAAACAACGACAAGATTGAAGCCTGGTATAACTACAATTATTATTTATAGCAATATTCAGTAACGTTCAATAAATAATATTACTTTGAAGTCTAACTCTAAAGACTGTTCTTCACTTTTTCCTTTCCTTGACCAATCTGCCTTGACACCAAAGTGAGAGTGTGGCATCAAGCAACACGACAAAACACATTGCTCAGATAAGCTAGAAAAATTCAGACTCTGAAATGGTACTTCCTTGCACTATGTAGGATAATAAGTAGATTACTTGAATTGTATGTGAAGTGCAGTTTGAAGTTAAAGTGTAATAATCACATTGTTACTTTGACACAGAAATGAATATTACAGCTCTTCAAGTTTGTTCCATTATTAATTCAGCATTGGCTGATCTTTATCTTAAACTGTTTCAATTGGCTCAAAAAGCCTCAGCAGCTTTTTGGAGGAACAGTGTTTCAGATTTCTAGTAGTCTTTGTAAGAAAAAGTACTTCCTGACATCTGTCCTCAATGACCCACCTTTATTTTACAGCTGAGCTGCTTTGTTCTGGGCTTTCCAATCAGAGTATATCATTTCTCTCTATTTCCCACTTCAAATCTTTTAGTCATTTAAGCATGTCAACTGGATCATCTCTTTATCTTCTAAAGTCATATGAATACAAGCCTAGACTGAGCAAACTGTCGCAGTGATTTCACACTTTTAGCTCACGTACACGTATGAATTTATGCTAACCAAACACCTTCAATATCTGACATAGCCTTCTAGGCTAGAGGAGAGAAGATGAGAATTCTGCAGTATTCAAGAGGTACTTGGATATTGTGATGTGGCACCTATAGGTTACATTAGAAAGTGAACTAGATTAGATTAGATTACAGATTAGATTAGATTACTTACAGTGTGGAAACAGGCCCTTCGGCCCAACAAGTCCACACCGACCCGCCAAAGCGCAACCCACCCATACCCCTACATTTACCCCTTACCTAACACTACGGGCAATTTAGTATGGCCAATTCACCTGACCTGCACATCTTTGGACTGTGGGAGGAAACCGGAGCACCCGGAGGAAACCCACGCAGACACAGGGAGAACGTGCAAACTCCACACAGTCAGTCGCCTGAGGCGGGAATTGAACCCAGGTCTCTGGCGCTGTGAGGCAGCAGTGCTAACCACTGTGCCACCGTGCCGCCCAAAAATGGAATGAATGACCTCCCACATCTATACTCCAGGAAAATACCCATATAATTATTTCAATATCTGGCCTGATCTTCTGTAGAAGGATATTGCTGTAAAAAATAGAAGTATTAACAGAGCATATTTTCATTGATGTGTAAATTGGCTGGAGCGCTAAGGCAATGTCTTTAATATTGATGACCACTGTTTTACTCAAGGTTGGAGAACCAGCTATTATAATTTCCAACAAATGATTTGAACTTCCAATTATTAACTGAAGGAATAAACGACCAAGACTTACATTTTGAAACATTTTACTGTGATAGATGACTAAAAACACTAACTGACTACACAATACTTTAATTTTATAAGCAGCTTATGCTTTAACCACTGAAAATTGACATTCGTCTTGCATAGCTACCATCCAATATGCATTCCATAGAACTATAGCAAACAGTCCCAAGTTATTCTTAGGCTCCCATATCTCTGTTTCTCCAAGTAGTGACTTCAGGTGATCACCTTCAGGCATTTTCTTCAGTTTTTTGGAGAGTTCCTTAAATTACGGCGAATTTAAGCTGTAAAACCTATTCTAATGACTATAAAATCATAAGGTATAGAAGCAGACTTAGGCCATTCAGCCCATTGAGTTTGCACCATCATTCGATCATGGCTCGTGTGTTTCTCAACCCCATTCTCTTCCCTTTTCTTGCCTTGATCCCCTTACTAATCAAGAATCTATCTATATATGTCTTAAATACATTCATTGACTTGCCCATGTTGCCTTGTACAGCAATGAGTTCCACAGATTCACCACCTCATGGTTGAAGAAATTCCTCCTCATTTCAATTCTAAAGCATCGTCCCTTCACTCAGAAGCTGTGTCCTTGGTTCCTGGTCTCTCCACACTATCCAAACCTCTCAGTATTCTGTAAGTTTCAATCAGATTACCTTACCTCCCCTGCAAACCCCCCCCCACCCAATCTTTTAAACTCCATCTAATCCAGGCCTAGACTTTGCAACCGCTTGTCATATGACAAATCATTGATTCCCAGGATCATTCTTGTAACCCTTCTCTGCACCCTCTCCAATGCCAGCACATCCTTCAACATGGGGCCCAGCACTGCTCACAGTATTCCAAATGTGGTCTGACCAAAGCCTTACGCAGCCTCAACAGCCTCTTTGCTCTTCGATTCTAGCTTCCTTGAAATAAATGCTAACATTGTATTTGCCTTCCTAACACCCAATTAAACCTGCATGTTAACCTTAAGAGAATCCTGAGTCTGTACTCCCAATCCCGAAATACCCCAGATTTCTGAAACCTTTTCCCATTTCAAAAGTTCTCTGCTTCTATTCTTCCTATCAAAGTGCATACTCTCACACTTTCCCACACTCTATTCCATTTGCCATTTCTTTCTCCCACTCTCCTAGCCTGTCCAAGTTCTTCTGCAGCCTCACCACTTCCTCAATACTAACTGTCCCTCTACACAATTTTGTGTAATCTGCAAACCTAGCAAAAAACCCTCAGTTCCTTTGTCCAGATTGTTAGTGCATAGCGTGAATATTTGTGGTTCTTGCAGAGCTCCACCAGTAACCGGCTGCTGTCCTGGAAGAGACCCCTTCATCCCCAGTCTCTGCCTTCTGCCAGTTCACCAATCCTATATCCATGCCAGCACCTTGCCCCTAACAGAATAGGCTCTTGTTTTATTTAACAGCGTCCTGCATGGCACCTTGTCAAAGGGCTCCTAGAAATCCAATAGATCACATCCACTGGCTTTCTTTGTCTGACTTGGTCATTACCTACTCAAAGAATTCTGACAGATTTGTCAAGCATAACATCCCCTTGACAAAGTTGTGCTGAATCAGTCCTATTTTACCATGCACTTCTGAGTAGTCTGCAATCTCATCTTTAATAATGGACTCTTAAAGTATTATCAATGACTGAGGTCAGCCTAATATATAAGCAAATTACTGTGGATGCTGGAATCTGAAACCAAAAGAGAAAATGCTGGAAAATCTCCACAGGTCTGGCAGCATCTGTAAGCAGAGAAAAGAGCTGACATTTCAAGTCTAACTGATCCTTTGCCAAAGCTCGCTTTGGCAAAGGGTCAGTTCGACTCGAAACATCAGCTCTTTTCTCTCCTTACAGATGCTGCCAAGACCTGCTGAGATTTTCCAGCATTTTCTCTTTTGGACTAAAGTCAGCCTAACCGGCCTATAGTTTCCTGTCGTCTGCTCCCCTGCCTTCTAAAACAGGATATTACATTAACCATCTGGGACCCTTCCTAACTCCAGTGACTCCTGAAAGATCACCTCTAATGCTTCTACAATTTCCTTTGCTATCTCCTTCAGAAACATGGGGTGCAGTCTACCCAGTACAGATGATTTATCCATAGAACACAGAACAGTACAGCACAGTACAGGCCCTTCGACCCTCGATGTTGCGACAATCTTTTATCCTGCTCAAAGATCTAAACTGTGTACCCTGCATTGCATTATCTTCCAAGTACCTACTCAAGGGTCGCCTAAATGTCTCTAATGTTTCTGACTCGACTACAAGTAGAGTCCACTGGCAGTACATTCTATGCACATATCACTCCCTGTGTAAAGAACCTACCTCTGACATCTCCCCTACACCCTCTTCCAATCACCTTAAAATTATGCCTGTTTGTGATAGCCATTTCCACCCTATCCACGCTATCTATACCTCTCAGCATCCTGTAGACATCTATCAAATCACCTCTGATCTTTCTTCGCTCCAACCAGGAAAGCCCTAGCTCCCTCAACCTTACTTTCTAAGACATGACTTCCAGTCGAAGCAACAATCTAGTAAATCTCCTCTACAACCTCACTAAAACTTGCACATCCTTCCTATAATGAGGTGACCAGAACTGATAATAATATTCTAAGTGTGGTCTCACCAGGGCCCTATAGAGCTGCAGCATAACCTTGCAGCTCTTAATCTCAATCCCCCTGCCAACACACCATATGCCAATACATGAAAGCCAACACACCATATGCCTTCTTAACAAGCCTATCAACTTGGATGGCAACTTTGAGGGATCTACGGACATGGACCCAAGATCCCTCTGTTCCACCACACTGCCAAAAATCCTGTCTTTAACCCTGTATTCTGCATTCAAATTCGACCTTCCAAAATGCATCACTTCACACTTTTTCAGATTGAACTCGAGCTGCCACTTATCAGCATAGTTCTGCATACTATCAATGTCCTATTGCAACCTACATCAGCCTTCCAAATTATCCACCACTGTACTAAACTTTGTGTCATCGGCAAACTTACTAACCCACCCTTCCACTTCCTCATCCAAGTCATTTATAGAAATCTCAAAGAGCAAAGCTCCCAGAACCGATCCCTGTGGAACACCACTGGTCACCAAGCTCCAGGCTGAATACTTACCACCCTCTGTCTTCTATGAGCCAGCCAATTCTGTATCCAGAGAGCCAAATTTCCCTGTATCCCATGCCTCCTTACTTTCTGGATGAGCCTACAATGGGGAAGCCTAGCAAATACCTTGCTAAGATCCATGTACACAACATCCACTGCTCTATCTTCATCAATGTGTTTTGTCACAACCTCAAAGAAATCAATAAGGCTTGTGAGGCATGACCTGCCCCTCAAAACTCCATGCCAACAATCTGTAATCAAGCTATGATATTCAAGTAATCATAAATCCTCTCTCTCAAAATCGTCACCAATAATTTGCCCACCACCGATTTAAGACTGATTGGAGTGTAGTTCCTAGGATTATCCCCACTCCCTTTTTTGAAGAAGTGGTATTTGCCACCCTCCAATCATCTGGCACTATTCCAGTGGACAGTGAGGTCACAAAGAGCATGCCAAAGGTGCAGCAATCTCTTCCCTCGCTTCCTGTAGTAAACTTGTAGTAAGCTTGAAGAAGGGCTTATGCCCGAAACGTCGATTCTCCTGTTCCTTGGATGCTGCCTGACCTGCTGCGCTTTTCCAGCAACACATTTTCAGCTATATCTCATATGGCCCAGGGGACTTACCTATCATTTTTCAAAATTTTCAGCACATTCTCCATCTTAATATCAACCTGTTCAAGCATTTCAGTCTGTTCCTCACAAATGTTAAGGTCCCTCTCAATAGTGAATACTGAAGCAAAGTACTCATGAAGAACCTCCCTACCTCCTCCAATTCGAGGCACAGTTCATTACACTATCCCTGATTGGCCCTACCCTCACTCTGGCAAACCTCTTGTTCCACACATAAGTGTAGAATGCCTTTGGGTTTCCCTTAATCCTACCTGCCAAGGCTTTTTCATGCCCCCTCCAGCTCTCCTAAGTCCATTCTTCAGTTCCTTCCTGGCTACCTTGTAACCCTCTAGAGCCCTGTCTGATAGTTGCCTCCTCAACCTTCCTTCTTCCTCGAGACTACATGTTCCACAGCCCTTGTTACCCACAATTCTTTCAATCAATCATCCCTTCCTTGCTTCAGTGGGACAAATCTATCCAACACTGTCAGCAAGTGCTTCCTAAACAACCTCCACATTTCTGTCATGCATTTCCCTGAGAACATCTATTTCCAATTTAGGTGCCCCAGTTACTGCCTAATAGTATTGTAATTTCCCCTCCCCCAACTAATTACATTCCCATACCATGGGTATAGTAAAGGTCAGGGAGTTGTGATTACTATCATAGAAATGCTCTCCCACCGAGAGATCAGACACCTGGCATGGTTCTTTGCCAAGCGCCAAATCCAATATGGCCTCCCCTCTAGTCGGCACATCTACACTTTGAGTCAGGAACCTGTCCTGGACACACCTGACAAAATTTCCCTATGCAAACTATTTGAACTAAGGACGTTCCAACCAATATTAGGAAAGGTAAAGTCACCCATGACAACAACTCTGTTACTCCTGCACCCTTCCAAAATCTGCCTCCCAATCTGTTCCACCGTATTTCTGTTGCTATTGGGGGGTCTGTAGAAAACTCCCAATAAAGTGACTGCTCCTTTCTTGTTTCTGACTACCACCCATATGGACTCTGTGGACAAACCCCCCTAGATGACCTCCCTTTTTGCAGCTATGATACTATCCCTGATGAGCAGTGCCACTCCCTCACCTCTTTTACCTCCCCCAACTTTTCCTTTTGAAACATCTGGATCCTGGAACATTCAAAAACTATTCCTGCCCCATGATATCCATGTCGCCATAATGGCCACAGCATCATAGTTTCACTTGCTGTTCTGAGCTTTAAGTTCATCACCCTTATTCCTGATAATTCTTGAGTTAAAATAAGTACACTTCAACCCATCACACGGACTGCACCTTTGTCCTATCAACTGTCTACCCCTCCTCACAGACTCTCTGCACACTATATCTGGCTGTTCACTACGTACTCCATGATCTGATCTGTAGTTCTGGTCCCCACCCCCCTGCCGATCTAGTTTAAACCCTCATGAAGAGCTTTAGCAAACCTCCCACCCAGGACATTGGTACCCCTTCAGTTCACGTCCAACCTGTCCTTCTTGTATAGGTCCCATATTCCCCAATGATCCACATATCTGAAGCCCTCCCTTCTACATCAGCCCTGCAGCAACAAGTTCATCTGCACTCGCTCTCTGTTCCTAGCCTCACTAGCCCAGGGCACTGGTAGCAATCCTGAGATTATTACTCTGCTCATCCTACCTTCTATCTTCTAACCTAGCTCCCTATATTCACTTTTCAGGTCCTCGTCTTTTTCTATGTCATTGGTACCGATGTGTATCACAATTTCTGGCTACTCATCCTCCCCCTTAAGAATCATGTAGATTCAATCCGAGACACTCCTGACCCAGGCACCCAGGAGGCAACATACCATCCAGGTTTGCAACCGCAGAATCTCCTGCCTGTTCCTCTCACCATTAAATCTTCTATCACTATCACTCTCCTATTCTCCCACATTCCCTTCTGAGCCACAGAGCCAGACTCAGTGCTAGAAACCTGGCTGCTGTGGCTTTCCCTGGTCAGTTTCCCCACCAACAGTATCCAAAACAGTATACCTATTATTGAGGGGAATGGCTTCAGGGGGTCCCTGCACTGTCTGCCTATTCCTTTCTCTCTTCCATCTTCAGACCTTTCAGTTTCCCCAGCACTTTCACCTTAGCAAAGGCCACTACATCCACCTTTGCACAGACTCTCTTGAAGTTCTGGTGTGCTGCTGGTGTCTTCCACTGTGCAAGCTGTTGCAAAGTACCTATTCAATTCCTCTGTCATTTCTTTGTTTCCCATGACTACTTCACCAGCCTCATTTCTCAGCGGTCCAATGTCCACTCTTGCTGCTATCTTGCCTTTTATACATCTAAAAAAACCTCTTGCAATATTCTTTTATACTATTAGCTACCCTCATTTCATTTTCTCCTCTCTTATTGCTTTTTTAGTTATCCTCTGCCGACTTTTAAAGGTTTACCACTTTGGCCTCCCACTAATCTTCATTTTATGCTTTTTCTGTTGCTTTTATGATTCTTCTTCCAACATTTGTAGTATTTGCTTTTACTCCTTAAGTAATGTGTTTGCCATCCACCTGGAAAGAATTCATGCAATATCCAGTTCTGAGAATGAAGTAAAGCAAGTGGAGTGTGTTGCCATGGGAGAACATTAGGTCATTATTGACCATAATGTAAGGATTAAGGTTTAAAGGATTTAGAGAATGAGAGAAAGTTAAAGCAATGGTGAAAATATCCAGCTGGGAAAGAGCCAATTTCAGGCAATTTGAGAATGCATGAAATGTGAGTATCTTTGAAACAAAGAGTGACCAAGTAAAGAATGAGTAATTGCAGGCTTTTGAGGGAGAAATTTCAAAAGGAAATAAAAAGGGTAAACACTGCTGTGGTTCTGTTCGCCGAGCTGGAAGTTTTTGTTGCAAATGTTTCGTCCCCTGTCTAGGTGACATCCTCAGTGCTTGGGAGCCTCGTGTGAAGCGCTTCTGTAGTGTTTCCTCCGGCATTTATAGTGGCCTGTCCCTGTCGCTTCCGGTTGTCAGTTTCAGCCGTCCGCTGTAGTGGCCGGTATATTGGGTCCAGGTCGATGTGTTTGTTGATGGAGTTTGTGGATGAGTGCCAAGCTTCTAGGAATTCCCTGGCTGTTCTTTGTTTCGCTTGCCCTATAATGGTAGTGTTGTCCCAGTACGACAAGCAACATGAATTTGACTGGGACAACACTACCATTATAGGGCAAGCGAAACAAAGAACAGCCTGGGAATTCCTAGAAGCTTGGCACTCATCCACAAACTCCATCAACAAACACATAGACCTGGACCCAATATACCGGCCACTACAGCGGACAGCTGAAATTGACAACCGGAAGCGGCAGGGACAGGCCACTATAAATGCTGGAGGAAACACCACAAAACACCACATCGGTGTTTTGTTTTCTCTCTCCTTCACAGAAAGAGCGGGAGCAGCAGAGGAAGTGACGGCAAGCAGAGGGGCAGCCGAGACCCGGAAGCAGTTAGTGTAAGCTTAGCTGGGTTAGTTTTTTCCCCCTTTAAAAGCGTGAAGGAGAGGAACCCGAGGCAATAGACGGGTAGTGCCTCCCACCCGCCCTCCTCCTCTAACCTAATAATAACATCTGTTGTGGCAAGCAGGTAAGTGCTGAATTTTGCTTGTATTATTTAGACACAGTTTTTGTTTAAACAGTTAGCTTTAGAGGGATGGCAGTGAAGGCAGTGCAATGTTCCTCCTGCAACATGTATGAGGTGAGGGATGCCATCGACGTCCCTGCCGATTACACTTGCAGGAAGTGCACCCATCTCCAGCTCCTCCAAGACCGTGTTAGGGAACTGGAGCTGGAGTTGGATGAACTTCGGATCATTCGGGAGGCAGAGGGGGTCATAGATCAGAGTTATAGGGAAGTAGTAACTCCAAAGATGGCAGATAGATGGGTTACAGTGAGGGGGACTGGGAGGAAGCAGCCAGTGCAGGGACCTCCTGCGGCCATTCCCCTCAAGAACAAGTATACCGTTTTGGATACTTGTGGGGGGGATGACTTACCAGGGGTAAGTAACGGGGCTCAGGTCTCTGGCACGGAGCCTGTCCCCGTTACTCAGAAGGGAAGGGTGAAGAAGAGCAGAGCAGTAGTAATTGGGGACTCGATAGTTCGTGGCACAGATAGGCGGTTTTGTGGGAACGAGAGAGACTCACGTTTGGTATGTTGCCTCCCAGGTGCAAGGGTACGTGATGTCTCTGATCGTGTTTTCCGGGTCCTGGAGGGGGAGGGGGAGCAACCCGAAGTCGTGGTCCACATTGGCACCAACGACATAGGTAGGAGGAGTGCTGAGGATGTTAGACAGGCTTTCAGGGAGCTAGGTTGGAAGCTTGGAGTTAGAACAAACAGAGTTGTTGTCTCTGGTTTGTTACCCGTGCCACGTGATAGAGATTCGAGGAATAGGGAGAGAGAACAATTAAATGCGTGGCTTCAGGGATGGTGCAGGAGGGAGGGGTTCCAGTTTTTGGATAACTGGGGTTCTTTCTGGGGACGGTGGGACCTCTATAAACAGGATGGTCTACACCTGAACCTGAGGGGAACCAGTATCCTTGGGGGGAGGTTTGCTAGTGCTCTTGGGGGGGGTTTAAACTAACTCGGCAGGGGCATGGGAACCCAGATTGTAGCTTCAGGGTGCAGGGCCTGGAGTGTAGGGAGGTGAGGAACATGGCATCAATTTCCAAGGAGGGTGCCTGTAAACAGGGAAGTGGCTTGAAGTGTGTATACTTCAATGCAAGAAGTATACGAAATAAGGTAGGTGAACTTGCAGCGTTGGTTGGTACCTGGGACTTCGATGTTGTGGCTATTACGGAGACATGGCTAGAACAGGGACAGGATTGGCTGTTGCAGGTTCCGGGATTTAAATGTTTTAGTAGGTTTAGAGGTGGGGGTAAAAGAGGGGGAGGTGTGGCATTGCTTGTCAAAGATAGTATTACAGCGGTGGAAAGGACGATGGATGAGGACTTGCCATCTGAGGTAGTTTGGGCTGAGGTTAGGAATAGGAAAGGTGAGGTCACCCTGTTAGGAGTCTTTTACAGGCCTCCTAATAGTCCTAGAATCATTGAAGAAAGGATTGGGAAGGTGATTCAGGAGATGAGTGACAGTAATAGGGTGGTGGTTATGGGGGACTTTAACTTTCCTGATATTGATTGGGAAAGCTATAGCTCAAGTTCGTTAGATGGGTCAGTGTTTGTTCAATGTGTGCAGGAGAGTTTCCTGACACAATATGTAGACAGGCCAACAAGAGGTGAGGCCATACTGGATTTGGTTCTGGGTAACGAACCAGGCCAGGTGTTAGAATTAGAGGTAGGTGAGCACTTTGGGGATAGTGACCATAATTCGGTGATTTTTACACTCGTGATGGAGAGGGATAAGTGTGTACTACAGGGCAAGAATTATAGCTGGGGTCAGGGAAATTATGATGCGGTGAGGCATGACTTAGGATGTGTGGCTTGGAAAAGTAGACTCCAAGGCAAGAGTGTAAATGATATGTGGAACTTGTTCAAGGGGCAACTATTGAGTGTCCTTGATAATTATGTGCCTGTCAGGCAGGTAGGAAAGGGTCGTGCGAGGGAGCCGTGGTTTAATAAGGAATTGGAATCCCTTGTTAAATGGAAGAGGGCGGCCTATCTCAAGATGAGACGTGAAGGTTCAATTGGGGCGATTGAGAGTTATAGGGTAGCCAGGAAGGTCCTGAAGAGAGAGCTAAAAGCAGCAAGGAGGGGACATGAAAGGTCCTTAGTAGATAGGATTAGGGAAAACCCTAAGGCTTTCTATAGGTATGTTAGGAATAAAAGAATGACTAGGGTAGGAATAGGTCCAGTCAAGGATAGTAGGGGGAAGTTGCGTGTGGAGGCGGAAGAGATTGGGGAGACACTGAATGAATACTTTTCTTCAGTATTCACTCAGGAACAGGGCATTGTTGTCGATGAGAATACTGAGGCACAAATAAGTAGAATGGATGGCTTTGAGGTATGTAGAGAAGAGGTGTTGGAAATCCTGGAAAAGGTGAAAATAGATAAGTCCCCTGGGCCTGATGGCATTTATCCTAGGATTCTCTGGGAAGCAAGGGAGGAGATTGCAGAGCCATTGGCCTTGATTTTTATGTCCTCTTTGTCTACAGGAGTAGTCCCAGAAGACTGGAGGATAGCAAATGTGGTTCCCTTGTTCAAAAAGGGGAGTAGGGATAGCCCTAGTAACTATAGGCCGGTGAGTCTCACTTCTGTTGTGGGCAAAGTCTTAGAGAGAATTGTAAGGGATAGGATTTATGCACATCTAGATAGGAATAATGTGATCAAGGATAGTCAGCATGGTTTTGTGAAGGGCAAGTCGTGCCTCACAAACCTTATTGAATTCTTTGAAAAGGTGACGAAGGAGGTTGATGAGGGGAAAGCGGTAGATGTGGTATATATGGATTTTAGTAAGGCGTTTGATAAGGTTCCCCATGGTAGGCTACTGCAGAAAATACGGAGATATGGCATTGAGGGTGAGTTGGAGGTTTGGATTAGGAATTGGCTGGATGGAAGAAGACAGAGGGTAGTAGTTGATGGCAAAGTTTCTTCATGGAGTGCCGTCACTAGCGGTGTTCCGCAAGGATCTGTTTTGGGACCATTGCTGTTTGTCATTTTTATAAATGACCTGGAAGAGGGGTTAGAAGGTTGGGTGAGCAAGTTTGCGGATGACACGAAAGTCGGAGGAGTTGTTGACAGTGAGGAAGCATGTGGCAGGTTACAGCAGGATATAGAGAAGCTGCAGAGCTGGGCAGAAAGGTGGCAGATGGAATTCAATGTAGCTAAGTGCGAGGTGATTCACTTTGGGAAGAATAACAAAAAGATGGGGTACTGGGCTAATGGTCGGATACTTGGTAGTGTGGATGAGCAGAGGGATCTTGGTGTCCATGTACACAGATCTCTGAAAGTTGCCACCCAGGTAAATAGTGCGGTGAGGAAGGCATATGGCGTACTGGCTTTTATTGGTAGAGGAATTGAGTTCCGGAGTCCTGAGGTCATGATGCAGTTGTATAAGACTCTGGTACGGCCGCATCTGGAATATTGTGTGCAGTTTTGGTCGCCATACTATAGGAAGGATGTGGAGGCATTGGAACGGGTGCAGAGGAGGTTTACCAGGATGTTGCCTGGTATGGAAGGAAAATCGTATGAGGAAAGACTGAGGCACTTGGGGCTGTTTTTCACTAGAGAAAAGAAGGTTTAGGGGTGACTTGATTGAGGTGTACAAGATGATTAGGGGGTTAGATAGGGTCGACAGTATGAACCTTTTCCCGCGTATTGAGTCGGGTATTACAAGGGGGCATAGCTTTAAATTAAGGGGGGGTAGATATAGGACTGATGTTAGGGGTAGGTTCTTCACTCAGCGAGTCGTTAGTTCATGGAATGCCCTGCCAGTAACAGTGGTGGACTCTCCCTCTTTATGGGCATTTAAGAGGGCATTGGATAGGTATATGGAGGATAGTGGGTTAGTGTAGTTTAGGTGGGCTTGGATCGGCGCAACATCGAGGGCCCAAGGGCCTGTACTGCGCTGTATTCTTCTATGTTCTATGTTCTAAGAGCTTCACAGGAGGCTCCCAAGCACTGAGGATGTCACCTAGACAGAGGACGAAATGTTTGCAACAAAAACTTCCAGCTCGGCGAACAGAACCACAGCAACGAGCACCCGAGCTACAAATCTTCTCACAAACTTTGAAGGGTAAAGACTGTATGAGACAGATTAGAGAATAGCAAAAAGAGGACTAAAAACAAATTGATAGTTCAATGAATGGTGGGCCCGTCTAGCTTGTTCAGTATTTTAGTTTTAAAAGGACATCTATGCTATATGACTGTATGATTCTATGACTTTGAATTTATATTTCATATCAAATCTTTATAAAATAGGAATATTATCAGTCTGCTGATAATGGTTTTTAGACTAGCACAACGATGTGTTTTTATTTCTTTTCAATGCTAGCATTGATTGGGTGAGTGTCAACAAGGGTAAAAGGCATTCCACTCAAATATATCGATGAAATAACAGAACCAAATGGAAAATCTTGGGTGACATAGAACACAACTAATTATAATTACAGGTCAATGAATTTAATGCCAATAGTGGGAAACTACAATAGTATATAATTAATTTGCACTTGAAGAAGCCTGGTTAATAAGAACCAGCTATCACAGATTTATTAAAAGCAAATACACTCTGATCTGAAGGAGCTGTTTGACAAATTTACAGTTGACACATATATAGCCTGGCAAAGCATCACACAGCAGACTCTTTCAGAAAATACAAGCATGTGTTATTAAAGAAAGGTGATAAATTGATCTGTATACCTCTAAAGGTTAGAGTAGTGAGAGGATGAAAAACAGAAAATGCTGGAAATAATCACAAAATTAACATCGACTGTGGAGAGAGAAACAGAGTTAAAGGACAGAGTTTAATAAAATGACCATCACCCGCTACAACATTTCATGGCATCCCGCCAACCCAACCTCCATCATCCCAGATGGCGCAAAGCTCCATGGCAGAGGACAACCTATTGCCAGGGCTCCAAGCCCACTCAGCCATTTAATTGCTACACTGTTTTGCCTTGTTAAGGTATACCCCATTCCAAGAACTGCCAGCTAAACAGTGGCCAACAATTCTGCAGCTCCAGAATCACCATAAGGAATGGTGATTTTGGAGCACTGGGCTGTACCCAGAAGATGGGCAATGGCTCCTCAGAGACAAATAAGTAGGCAGGATGTTCTCAGGGAAGAGAGTCATCAGCAAGGCAGGGTTTTTTCATGGGGGACCACCTTCCCTGATACTGGATTCCCTAATAGAATCATAGAATCCCTACAGTGTGGAAACAGGCCATTCTGTCCATTGGGTTCACACTGAACCTCCGAACAGCATGCCACTCAGACCTAGCCCTGTACCCTCTCTCTGCAACCCTGTATTTACTTTGGCTAATACTCCTAGCCTGCACAACCCTGGACTCAGTGGGCAATTTAGCATGGCCAATCCACATAACCTGCATGGGGAGAATGTGCAAACTCCACACAGAATTTGGAGATTGGAATAGAAGCCCAATCCCTGGCACTGTGAGGCAGAAGTGCTAACCAATGGGCCACTGTGCTGCACAAAACGCCTGAGACAGAGGACAACTACCTCCACAGATGGCTAATAGTGTTTTCTGAGCAGCTAATGAGTCCACTGCTTGCCATTGGTTGAATACAGGTTGTTCTGCTATAACAGGGTGGCACAGTGGTTAACACTGCTGCCTCACAGCGCCAGAGACCTGGGTTCAATTCCCGCCTCGGACCACTGTCTGTGTGGATTTTGCACATTCTCCCCGTGTCTGTATGGGTTTCCTCTGGGTGCTCCGGTTTCCTCCCACAGTCCAAAGATGTATAGGTCAGGTGAATTGGCCATGGTAAATTGCCCATAGTGTTAGGTGAAGGTGTAAATGTAGGGGAATGGGTCTGGGCGGGTTGCTCTTCGGAGGGTCGGTATGTACTTGTTGGGCCGAAGGGCCTGTTTCCACACTGTAAGTAATCTAATCTAAAAACACACGTTACGTTAATGTGAATTGGCTGTAACGCAATTGACAGATTGGGGACATTGTTTCTATAGAATGAAGTTTTAAAGCATGTGCTGGTTATAACAGGATTCTGATCCCATTAGTTTAAATGGTGCTCCATTATGAGATTTTCTTCTTATATGGGGTTGCACGAGAACAGAACTATCATGTTATAGCAGAACTGACTGTACCAGTAATGGTAGGCTGAGGATCTCAGCAGTATTTTAGTGAACAAACTGTTTTCAAGCCTTTCCATCACAGACTTAACCAGAGGGAGGTGGGTCAGCAGCAGTATCTCCATCCATACCTTCTCTCCTGATTACACAACACTCCTTCGTACAAACCTGCCTCCAGGACTGGTGATCAAATTCTGTCTAATGTTTCATATTAATACTCTTTTATCAGTACTGCAATAAGTTAGAAACATGGTCAGTTTTAAGCAAGTGAAAAGGGAGATGGCACAAGGAGAACAAAAGCAAATTCCCATGATAAGGTGGAAGGTGGAAGAAATTAAATAACAAAAGATTTAGTGGTGCAGAGCTAAATTGAGGGACAATGGGACATGTTGAGTAACAAAATATGTATCTCAAAGAAGTATTTCTTTATTGGTCTCATTACCCATTCCCTGAGCCTTTGAACCACCAGGCATGGTTGATTGAAAAAGCCCCTTCTGGATTTTAGGTTTGTATGATTATCTGACTTTATGAGAGATATAAAATTTTGACAGTTTTCAGATTAGAAAAGTCAGACAGGATGTATTCTAAATTACTGAATAAAGCAAGGGTGAAAATAGCATCAACCTGGCCACAGTTTTTCAATACCTTACATATGGGAGTACTGTCCAAGGGCTCGAGCATTTCAAATCTGCACTCTCGTATTAAAAAAGAAAACAAGATAAACCTGGCAGTCACAAGGTAGCCAGTCCTACATCAGTGGTCAGGAAACATTCCGAATCCTCATTCAGGACAAAATGATTTGACATTTGATAAGATATGGGATAATATATGAAAGTCAGCATGGATTTATTGAAGACAAATTGTGTTTGACTAACTTGATTGAGTTCTTTGATGAAATACCAGAAAGGGTTCACAAGGGTTACATGATTGATGTGAATCCAGACTTACAAAATGTGTTTGACAAATTGATATTGGATAAATGCTTGAAGAAAAAATAAATAACAAGGCTGTGGGGAAGAGTAAAAGAGTCAGATTAATTGCAAGCAGGTTAGGCCATTTGGCCTTCTTCTGTGGTGTACCATCCTGAGTGTATCATTCAATAATTATGTAAGTTACCAATCTCTAGCTACTTCTGGTCAAGTTGCAATGAAAATACCTATTCGAGAAAGCTACTTGATAGAACCATCTCTATAAGCAAATTGAAATGTGTAGGAACAGATAAAGCTGCAGGCCTCTGCCAAGTTGCAAAGTTATACCAAGTGTTCCATCTTTACTTGCATCCACAGGGAATACAAAAACAATTAGTATTTATAATTAATGTACCAAGAGAGAATGCCTGTTGTACAAAAAAAGTAAAAATTGCTCAGTGATACAGAAGGTAAACATTCCAAAATGGAGAGAAGTGACACTAATTTATAGAGCATGAGAAGAGGGTGCTGATTAGTTTGACCATTCTTGGCATGAATTTGCAGCAACAATTAACTGTCACTCTTCATTCTCAGATCAAGCATGTAGATTCTGATGGTCAGAGCTTTGCCTTGGGAATGTAGAAGAGGTTGGCAGGCACTATGTCCTCATTTCTTGGCAACAAGAAAGGGTTAATGTATGTACAAATTGTTTTTGCCAACACAAAATAGGGTTTATGTATTACCAATGTGTAGCTTGTAGCATGGGCAAATGCATCACACTGCATTGATACTCTTAATCTTGATTTCCTGTATAATTTTTAGCACAGTCCAAGTTATTTAATACATGTTGTCCAATAGCAGAACATTTAATGATGGGCATACTGTTCAGAGATCTGAATGCACATCTCGTTTGATCTGTGTACTGACTGTTGTGGAAGGTCCACAAAACATGTTGTTTGATGTGGACTGCCAGTTATTGGGAAATATGGATTATATGCTTGGTATCACAACAGCACTGAAACTCATATATCACATTATTCATTTGCGTGTAGGCAAAATGTCTTTTGGCTTGACAGCAGGATACTGTTAATGAAAAAAAATCACTGTGGGCTTGCTGGAGAGTTGCACCGTGAAACACCTAGCTTCAAGTGTTCAATTATTTTTGAGAAAACCTTCCCCTTTCAGGGTAATCTGAAGTGGACTTGTCAATGTTCCAGAGCAAACATGATGGATATAGATCCTCTATTGAATTTTATGTGATGTAGAGAGGGCGATGGTTTAATTAGGGAGGATAGTTACCTCAGCATCAAGTTTACATGCTGAACAGATAGTTAGGGTCTTATTCATGACGCTGCCAATTGAATTGATAGCTCATGGAACTATAGGAATCCAAACACATATGTTGACCAATGAACGATAGGTTTTTTTTGTAGATAGTAATCGAGAATGTGTTGGCAGATTTCTCAACTAATAAATCAAGCAAAGGAAATCATTGGATTGCTCTGTTTCAGTGAAAAGTTTGAGTGTAGGATGGAGATAATTAAATTGTGTGAAGAAATTTTTTGATGCAACTGCAGATTCAGATATCACAAATGCAGCCTTTACACCAAAATTACAAACACCAATTTTACTTAAGTTTGGTTAGTTTTTATGTGCATATGTGTGCATTTTTATATGCAATGCAGTTCTCTCACATTGATGGAAAGATAGATTACTACAATTCGTATTCTGAGGATGATTGAATACCAAAAGAAATAATTATTCTAGTAATATGCCTAAGGTGCACTAAGTTATAGATTGCAAATTATGGAGAAGTAACTCATGGAAAAAATATATCTATGCTCACAGCATGTGGTGCAGTCTGCTGTATTTTAAATATCAGTTTCTTAGAACTCTGCTGCAAATCTTCAATTCTGCCATAATTAATCATATCCCATCAGCTTGAGGGAGAATGGAATCTGCATGAGTGGTCAGTGGGTGATAATAATTATGACTGAAATTAGACTTGATGGTTTCTCTTTGACTTCCATCATCCAAACTACACGAATTGCTGAACAGCAGTGCAGCCAATTACAAAGATCTACAGTCAGATATAATAACAATGGACTAAATTTAGAAGCCTCTCAGCTGGCAAATATAGCAGATGGGCATCCTTAAAATAGTGGGCAATGACCTATTGGCCCTTACTGATGGCAGCAAGGTATCCCTGCTAGTTGACCTGCAATCTCAAACCAGATGATAGGTCCAGTTACAGTGTTAACCAAAGTTTCACGATAATGCCACAGTAATGGTGCAGTATGGACTATCACTTTTCAACCTGTATCATCTGATTCTAATTTCTGAGACTTAATGGATGAACACTTACAAAGGAAGAAGAATGGTTCTGAAATGCCTGCACAATCACCAGTCTATAGAGTGCCATTGCAGCAGCATGGACAGGAGTGATTCATGAAGATCTTGCAGAAATCCCTACACAGCTTACTCTGAGGTTATTGCCTGGGAAATTAAAAATTATGCAGCTAATTATCCTCTGTATGGAGTCTTCCCAAAAAAAACTCAGAGAATTATATGTTTCCAGCTCACTTAGAAGAGTTAGAGGATTAAAAACCTACTCTAACTCATAGGTAACTGTTAAGCTGAACACTGACTACCATTGACAATCCCTGCTCTCCCCTAAATATAACCCTCTCTCGTAGGCGGCACGGTGGCACAGTGGTTAGCACTGCTGCCTCACAGCGCCAGAGACCTGGGTTCAATTCCCGCCTCAGGCGACTGACTGTGTGGAGTTTGCACATTCTCCCCGTGTCTGCTTGGGTTTCCTCCGGGTGCTCCGGTTTCCTCCCACAGTCTAAAGATGTGCAGGTCAGGTGAATTGGCCATATTGCCCGTAGTGTTAGGTAAGGGGTAAATGTAGGGGTATGGGTGGGTTGCGCTTCGGCAGGGCGGTGTGGACTTGTTGGGCCGAAGGGCCTGTTTCCACACTGTAAATAATCTAATCTAATCTAATCTTTCCAGACTCTACCCACATCCCCCAAATTTAACCCGTTTCCCTTCAGCCCCAGATCTCACAACCCCTCCAAACCTGACCGGGTTCAATGTGACCAATGCCCCTCCAGATTTGATCCAACAACCCAGAAGTCTGTGCTCACCCCCCACCCGGTGAGACCAGACCCAATGCTTCCCAGGACCTAAACAAAACACACCCTACCCCCTCCAACACTTTTCCCAGCAGCCCTCTTCTCCCACCAAACCCAAGGACCACAAACCACCAGATCTGACACGGTCTTCCCAGCCCCTCAACCGTAACTTAAACACGTGTTCACTTTGCTGTCATCCTACACCATCATGCAGCAACCACCCAAACCCCTTACCCACTTAGCATCCTAACTCTCACCCACCTTGCTGTCTAACTTCTCAGTCTCAGTTCACTCCTGCAGCTCATTCACTGGCATCATATTCACTCACTCACCTGGCACACCAATAGTCTATTCCAACCACTTGCTACCTCACATCTGTGATAACCTTACATATCAACCCTTTCATAGCACTGTCAAAATAGCTGGGTGTGGTGCTGAACATTTAAATCACAGAATACAGCACAACTGCTGCAAAAGGGGATGGTTTTTAAAATAGTCCTCTTCTCTGTTGGATGCAAGGATCCCTGGACAAATCACCCCTAGTTTGTAATCAGACACTCTGGTCCAGGAAATTCCAGGGTTCAAGTCTGTCTGATCAGAGTCTGAAATACCGGTACCCAAGAACCCAAGGATTGTACAATATTCACCACTACTGAGGATACAACACGTCATCAGAACAGCCAGAATCTCAAGTTAATTGCAATATCTGAAGGACTATAAAAATCATTAAATTGTAGATTCTTTATCTTGCATTTGTAATTGATGTTCTGTCTTTTTTCAAACTATGTCCTGGTGTTTGTGGGTGTCTTGAATGCTCCATTTTATTATTTTTTTCAGGGTTAATAAGATTCATCTACGTTTTCATCATTTTTCATCCACTCAGGAAAAGCTTGCAATTGGCTCCGTAATTCTGATCTAGTAGCTGCATTTTAATTGAAGTATGTTAACTGCATGCTAAAAAGAATGAAAAATCTTTTTGCGGACTACAGAGGAGTGAATTTCACCCCTCTTCCTTGATCATAACAATACAGACAGAGGTGAGCGCATCACTTTCAAACTCAGCTGAATGGAGTCAGTCTGGGTAATTGCTGCACAGATTGGCTCCACCCAAGGATTCTGTGTTCCTCCGGCCGGATATTCAGAATTAAGCAGTAGGAGCCAGATTAGGCCTTTCAACCTTAAAGCCTGCTTTGTCATTCATTATGTTCATGCTGATCATCCAACTCAATAGTCTGTTTCTGTTTTTCCTCCATATCTTTTGATCCCTTTAGCTCCAATTGAGATATCCAATTCCTTCTTGAAATTGTGTAATATTTTGGCCTCAACTCTTTCTGCAAAGTCTACAGGTTCATAATTCTCTGGGTGAATAAATTTCTCCCCATTTCAGTCCTAAATGGTTTACCACATGTCCTTAGTTTTGGACTCTCCCATGATTGGCAGCATCTTTGCTGCATTTACCCTGTCTAGTCATAGAGATGTACAGCACAGAAATAGACATTTTGGTCCAACTTGTCCATGCTGACAAGATATCCTAAACCAATCTAGTCCCATTTGCCAGCACTTAGCCCATATCCCTCTTATCCCATCCTCTTCATATACCCATCCAGAGGCCTTTTAAATGTTGTAATTGTACCAGCCTCCACTACTTCTTCTGGCAGCTCATTTCATTCACACACCACCCTCCACATGAAAATGTTGTCCCTTAAGTCTCTTTTAAATTTTTCTCCTCTCACCCTAAACCTATGCCCTCTAGTGCTGGACACACCCACCCCAGGGAAAAGATCTTGTCTACTTACCCTATCCATGTCCCACATGATTTCATAAACCTCTATGAGGTCACACTCAGCCTCCAACGCTCCAGGGAAACAACCCCAGCCTATTCAGCCTCTCTCTGTAGCTCAAATCCTCCAACTCTGGCAACATCCTTGTAAATCTTTTCTGAACCCTTTCAAGTTTCTCAACATTCTTCCAATAGGAGGGAGACCAGAATTGCACACAATATTCCAAAAGTGGCCGAACCAATGTCCTGTACAGCTGCAACATGACCTCCCAACTCCTATACTCAGCCCATGTGGATTGTAAAAGTTTCTGTGGGAATCCCCCTTAGTCTTTTGAACTCCAGTGAATACAATCCTAACCTATTCAAACTCTCATACATCAATACCACCAGCCCAGGAATCAGTCTAGTAAACCTTTCCTACACTCCTCTTCAGCAAAAACTTCCTATCTAATGTACGGAGACCAAAACTACACACAATATTCCAAGTGTAGTATCACATAGGCCCTGTATAACTGCGGTAAGTCATCCCTGCTCCTGTACTTAAATCCTTTCACTATGAAGGTCGACATACTATTTGTTATCTTGACCACCGACTGAACCTGCATACTTTTATTCACTGACTTGTGTTGAAGGACACCAAGGTATTGTTACACATTCTACTCTCTCATTTATAGTCATTCAGATAATAATCTGCTTCTCCGTTTTGCTTGCAAAGTGGATAACCTCACATTTATCTACATTATACTGCATCAGTCATACATTTGCTCACTTACTCAACTTGTTCCAATTTCACTGAAGCATCTCTGCATCCTCCTCCCAGCAAATGTGTTCTTTTCTTTTCATCCTTAAATTTGCTCATATGAAGATCTGGCCACCTGTTACATAGTTACATTCTTAAAATCAAATGCAGTTTGCTCAAGACACATATTTATACATCGTTGAATATTTTTAGGCCAAAAATACATTCAACCTGGACAAAAATCCTTTTATAGGGTGGAATTATTGATTTTTGTGAATAATGTACCATGCTGTTAAAAATGAAATCTCAATTCATGAGTGCAATACCTTCTGATGAAAGTAGGACATCTATTGCTGTGATTATATCAGTTGTATTATATAAAAGCAACTTCATTTCCAAATTCAATACCTCAAAGTACACAAGAATAAAGTAGCATGGGACCTTTTAAATCCAATTTGAATTGTTCTGGAACCATTCAATTCTATTATTATTATAATTCAGAAGAAAATAACTGATAGCTCTGAGATGAGTCTAATCTGACCAATAATATTGGAATTCTGTATTTAAAAGTGAAAGCTGCAAATGAATAAAGCAGCACTGTTAAAGCCTCCATTAACTATCACAATATTTCCATAACAAAATATAAAATAGATAGTTTAAATTTTCATAGTTTAAGTCGATTCATCAGAAAAACATAAGAGACAAGGTTTTGTGTAGTTCTCTGTTGACTAGAATATGTAAGATGAAATTACTTGCTATTCTTTCTGCTTTTTTACTCCAATTTTAACTGAAAGGAGATGGTGAGGCAACGTGTTGGGTAATGGTGTTTGAAACATCCTGAAGGGGCCTTGTTCCAATCTTCATTTGTCCTGATTGCTTTAGGAACAGTCTATATGATATTTTCTTTATGTTCTGTTCCCTTCATATGCCAGATTTTATGAATGGGTACTATCCTGTGATCACACAGTCCAACTGCATTTCTAATATGAAAACCAATGTTCTATGTTACAAACATGAGCTTTATATGATTATTATGTTTTACAAACATTTTTGTTTGTAAGTTCACCGTAGTTTGGAACTGTATCTTTAAATTTTGTTGAAATGAAAGGATTGATATAACCTATGCTGCTGACTGACAGTAAACCTGAATCTCCCACCCACAGCTTCCAACCTCATAGTCCGGGAACCCCGCACTGCCCGGTTCTACCTCCTTCCCAAGATCCACAAGCCTGACCACCCTGGCCGACCCATTGTCTCAGCATGCTCCTGCCCCACTGAACTCATCTCTACCTACCTCGACACTGTCCTATCCCCCCTAGTCCAGGAACTCCCCACATACGTTCGAGACACCACCCACGCCCTCCACCTCCTCCAAGACTTCCGTTTCCCCGGTCCCCAACGCCTCATCTTCACCATGGATATCCAATCCCTATACAACTCCATCCGCCATGACCAGGGCCTCCAAGCCCTCCGTTTTTTCCTCTCCAGACGTCCCCAACAGTACCCTTCCACTAACACTCTCATTCGTTTGGCCGAACTGGTCCTCACCCTTAACAATTTCTCCTTTGAATCCTCCCACTTCCTCCAGACCAAAGGGGTAGCCATGGGCACACGTATGGGCCACAGCTATGCCTGTCTCTTTGTTGGCTACATAGAACAGTTGATCTTCCGTAATTACACCGGCACCACTCCCCACCTCTTCCTCTGCTACATTGATGACTGCATTGGCGCCACCTCGTGCTCCCGCGAGGAGGTTGAGCAATTCATCAACTTCACCAACACATTCCACCCTGACCTTAAATTTACCTGGACCATCTCTGACACTTCCCTCCCCTTCCTGGACCTCTCCATCTCCATTAGTGACGACCGACTTGACACTGACATTTTTTACAAACCCATCGACTCCCACAGCTACCTGGATTACACCTCTTCCCACCCTATCTCTTGCAAAAATGCCATCCCGTATTCCCAATTCCTCCGCCTCCGCCGTATCTGCTCCCAGGAGGATCAGTTCCACCATAAAACAAACCAGATGGCCTCCTTCTTTAGAGACCGCAATTTCCCTTCCCACGTGGTTAAAGATGCCCTCCAACGCATCTCGTCCACATCCCGCACCTCCGCCCTCAGACCCCACCCCTCCAACCATAACAAGGACATAATGTCCCTGGTGCTCACCTTCCACCCGACCAACCTTCGCATAAACCAAATCATCCGTCGACATTTCCACCACCTCCAAAAATACCCCACCACTAGGGATATATTTCCCTCCCCACCCCTTTCCGCCTTCCGCAAAGACCGTTCCCTCCGTGACTACCTGGTCAGGTCCACGCCCCCCTACGACCCACCCTCCCATCCTGGCACTTTCCCCTGCCACCGCAGGAACTGTAAAACCTGTGTCTACACCTCCTCCCTCACCTCTATCCAAGGCCCTAAAGGAGCCTTCCACATCCATCAAAGTTTTACCTGCACATCCACTATTATCATTTATTGTATCCGTTGCTCCCGATGCGGTCTCCTCTACATTGGGGAGACTAGGCGCCTCCTAGCAGAGCGCTTTAGGGAACATCTCCGAGACACCCGCATCAATCAACCAAACCACCCCGTGGCCCAACATTTCAACTCCCCCTCCCACTCTGCCGAGGACATGCAGGTCCTGGGCCTCCTTCACCGCCGCTCCCTCACCACCAGACGCCTGGAGGAAGAACGCCTCATCTTCCGCCTCGGAACACTTCAACCCCAGGGCATCAATGTGGACTTCAACAGCTTCCTCATTTCCCCTTCCCCCACCTCATCCTAGTTTCAAACTTCCAGCCCGCACTGTCCCCTTGACCTGTCCGGACTTGTCCGACCTGCCTAGCTCCTTTTCCACCTATCCACTCCACCCTCTCCTCCCTCACCTATCACCTTCATCTCCTCCCCCACTCACCTATTGTACTCTATGCTACTTTCTCCCCACCCCCACCCTCCTCTAGCTTATCTCTCCACACTCCAGGCTCTCTGCCTTTATTCCTGATGAAGGGCTTTTGCCTGAAATGTCGATTTTGCTGCTCGTCGGATGCTGCCTGAATTGCTGTGCTCTTCCAGCACCACTAATCCAGTAAACCTGAATGGATTAACTGTCAGATCAACAAGAGAGTCACTTGATGTTATTGAAAGAGATGAAGTACATGTTAATATCCAGGGACGATGACAGCTGTCTCTCAATAAGAAGTTTACAATTCTCTAAAACAAAGAATACTGTTATCAACACCAAATCATAAATAGTTGTGCAAAACTGTCCTTTGTTTCTAAAATGAAAGGCAGTGATAATTAGATACTGAAGACTCATATTGGACTCAAACAATTAATTCTGTTTCTCTCTTCATGAATACTACCAGACCTGTTGCATACCACTAGCATTTTCTGTTTTTATTTTAACATTCAAAGTACTTTGCTTTTGTGCAGTTACTTATAGCTGATTACCATGGAGAGGATCATTTCAGAAGCCATTCATTTTGAAATCAGATTACAGGCTTCCCTATAAACCCAGAGATGTCACAAACAGAGGGAAGTTGCAGTTTTGGTCTTGGGTGGTCAATTGGAAGGTCATCAGCAAAATAATAAATGCTGGCCAAGTCTGTACCTTAAGCAGTAAAATGGTATCTTTATCATTCACCATATGGAATTTGATTGGGAGCTCATGCCTTTGACAGTCTAGTACTTGAGGAATTAAAATAAGGCTGGAGAGTTTGCCACAGGCAGAAAGCACAGGAAAATTGTAATTGTGGAATATAGAATTGGAAAAGGAAAACCGTTGGGAGTTACAAAATACTTTGGATTGTTTCCAGGAGAATCAAATGTCCATTTAAGAGACAGAGTAAATTAAATTTTCAGTTGGCAGTGAAGTCCAGTTGATTAAAGTAAAGGTTGCCTGAGTGAGTTTTCTTTTACAGTGGATGAAAGGGAGATTTGAGGATGGCTCTCTCAATTTCTCAGGAAGAATCTGGTTCTAGTTATGCCAATTTAGTCATTACCCTATAGATAGATAGAATCCTTATAGTGAGGAATCAGAGCAACTGGCCCAAAAAGTCCACACTAATCCTCTGAAGAGCATGCCATTCCCCTACCCTAGTGCTGAACATTTCACCTAACCTAGACATCCCCGAACACGGTGGGCAATTTCCCATGGCCAACTCACCTAACCTGCACATTTTTGGACTGTGGGAGGAAACCCACACAGACATTTGGAGAATGTGTAAACTCCACACAGACAGTTGCCTGAGGTTGGAATCAAACCTGGGTCCCTAGCACTGTGAGGCAGCAGTGCTAACCATTGTATTGCAAAAAAGCTAAATAAGTGCATGAGAGAAGATTAGATGATGAAATAGCACTCCCATCTGTGCTGCCCATAATGCATAGAATTACAAAGAATACAGCACAGTAACAGATCATTCAGTCCAACTGGTCTTTGCCATGTTATTGCTATGCATGAGCCTCCTCCTGACCTAATTTGTGCAATCTTGTAAACATAAGCTCAGAGCATAAGTATATATGAAATAAGAGCAGGAGTACATCAATTGTTTCCATTATTTTACAGCAAATTGGAATCTTCTATTCCAGAAAATGCTATTTAATCATCTAATCTTCTCTCATGCACTTATTTAGCTTTTTTGCAATACAACAACAGCTACTGCTCATCAGTGGTAAAAAGGTTTGGTTATGAAAGATTTCTTGTTAATGCAAGTCATTATTTTTTATCGTGTTAAATGTATTGTTATATTGACCTATTTCATTTGATAGTCATTTTTACATAATGCCATTTAAGTGTAGAACATTATTTGAAAATAGCAATTGAAGTGTAGATAGATGTAAGGTTAATGCATTTTATTTAAGCCTTTTTTATTGCCTTGGCAAAACAGAAACTAAATTTTTATTTGTGAGCTTATAGACACCTGAATGAGAATAATTCTATTTGATGCGGGTGTAAATAATGTCTGAGCAGTAATTATGCAGCAATTCAAAAACGTTACCATGCGACCATTAAAACAACATTTTCCACAGTGTTGAGTGGAAAATTATTGTTAATGGTGAATTAAATCATCCAGTGGACGACAGCACATCTTACTGCAAATTAAACCACTTAATAACTGGAAATAACCCGCTTGACCTGCTAATATAACTTTATTACCGCTAATGGCAAACGTATGATAATAGTATGCAAAATCGCACTGACGCATCTGTCATAATTCAGGAAAGAAGTGCTTAATATTTGAGGGAAACAATACATTAGAGAAGAAAATTTTCAGTTTGTGAGCTATTCAATTACAAATAGGAGGTATGAAATACAAACAAATGAATAAGTTGAGAAAGCGTCCCTGCCATTAGAGCCCATAGAGGCAATCTGTGTGTTGGCCTAGGTAACATAACCATCATTTTCAATAAATAATTTACATCAGTCTTCACAACAAAAAGGGACAATGCTGGTGGAAAAAATCAGTACAGAAAACTGTGAAATAGAAGAAGTTAACATAGAGAAAGTGGAAGCACTGGCAGGTTTAGCAGTCTTAAACATGAATAAATTCAGAGGCCTGTATGAGATATACCCTAGGCTGTTGACGTAGCTGAGGGAGGACATAGCAGGGGCTCTGGCAGTAATTTTCAAATCCTTTCTGGCCACAGATGAGTTGCCAAAGGACTGGAAGACTGCTAACATTATCCTATTATTAAAACACAGATGAAGATACAGACCAGGAAATTACAGGCCAATCAATCCAAACTCAGTGCTGAGGAAGTTATTTGAGAGAATTCTGAGGGACCGAATATGTGGATTAAGTGACAGTCAGCATAGATTTGTTCAGGATGGGTTATGTTTGCAAATCTGACGTAATTTCTTGACAAGGTGAACAGGAGTGTGGAAGAGGGTAATGTATTTGATCAGTCTACATAAACTTTAACAAGGCTTTTGGTAAAGTCCCTCATGGCAGACTGGTCTAGAAAGTAAGACGCCATGAGATGCAAGGCAAAGTGGAACATTGGGCCCAAAATTGGATGAGACACAGGAAGCAGAGGGCCATGGTAGAGGGATATTTATGTGACTGGAAGTAGTTTGCACTGCAGCCTCACAGCACTAGGGACACCTGGATTCCAACCCTGGGTGACTGACCTTGTGGAGTTTGCACATACTCCATGTGTCTGCATGGGTTTCCTCTGGGTGCTCCAGTTTCCTCCCACAGTCCAAAGATGTATAGGTTAGATGGATTAGCTCTGGGAAGTACAAGGTTACAGGGATGGGGGCGGGGTGGGGTGGGGGGGGTGGGGGGTGCAGGGAGGACGATGGTGCGAAGTGGGATGCTCTTCAGAGAATCATTGTGGACTAGTTGGGCTGAAAGGCCAGTTTACACACTGTAAAGATTCAATGATTTCAAAGTCTGTTTCAGTAGGTTTCAAAAGTTTGGTCTTGTGCCTTGCTGTTTGTGGTTTGCATGAATGCTTTGGATTTAAATGTAAGGGCTATGATCAAGACATTTGCTGATGACACACAAATTGGTAAGGTGACAAATAGTGAGGAAGATAGCCATAAACCGCAGGAGGATATCAAAAGACTGGGCCAGGCAGAGCAGTGGCAAATGGAATTCAACACAGAAAATTGTTTAGATTAGATTAGATTACTTTACAGTGTGGAAACAGGCCCTTCGGCCCAACAAGTCCACACCGCCCCGCCGAAGCGCAAACCACCCATACCCCTACATTTATCCCTTACCTAACACTTTGGGCAATTTAGCATGGCCAATTCACCTGACCTGCACATCTTTGGCCTGTGGGAGGAAACCGGAGCACCCGGAGGAAACCCACGCAGAAACGGGGAGAATGTGCAAACTCCACACAGTCAGTCGCCTGAGGCGGGAATTGAACCCGGATCTCTGGCGCTGCGAGGCAGCAGTGCTAACCACTGTGCCACCGTGCCGCCCAGGAGTAATGTATTTGGGGAGGGCTATCAAATCAAGGGATTATACTATGAATGTTAGGACCCTGGAAAGTGTTCAAGATTGTGAAATGATCCACTACCTTGCAGCTGCTTCCAGGAAAGTGACAACATCAGTGGCTGCGACATGGGGGTTGAACATGTGGATTGTAACAACCAACTCCTCTATCACACCAGAATGAACAGGGATGGGCACAGTTGCTCAGTGGTTAGCACTGCTTTCTCACAGTGCCAGGGACCCAGGTTTGATTTCGCTGTGGGAGACTGTCTGTGTGCACATTCTCCCTGTGTCTGCTTGGGTTTCCTCTGGGTGTTCTGGTTTCTTCTCACTGTCTAAAGATCTACAGATTAAGTTGATTGGTTAAGGCAAATGCAGGATTATGGAGATGGGGTGGACTGTGTGTCTAGGTGGGATGCTCTTTGGAAGGTTGATGTGGACTAATTGGCCTTTCTACAATGTAGGGATTCTATGATTCTAAACAGAGGCTGAGCAACTAGAACCAAGAGGGGCCTTGAACATCCTTTCCCTTCACAGGCCTTTCAGCAATTGTTCACATCCCTTGATAAGATCATAGGACATAAGAGAAGAAATTAAGCCATTTCGACCCACCGAGTCTGCTCCACCATTCAATCATAACCAACTGGTTTATCAACACCATTTTTATGCTTTCTCCCTTAACCTTTGATCCCAAAGACAATCAAGAACTAATCTACCTGTGTTTTAAATATACTCAATGACCTGGTCTCCACAGTCTTCTGTGGCAATGAATTCCACAGATTCACCACTCTCTGCCTGAAGAAGTTTTTCCTTATCTCCATCTAAAAGGTTTTCCTTTTACTCTAAGGCTGTGCCCTCAGATCCTCGTCTCTCCTGCCAACCAAAGCATCTTCCCAGTGTCCTCTCTCTCCGGGCCATTCAGTATTCTATAAGTTTCAATCAGATCCCTCCTCATCCTTGGAGAAAGTGAGGACTGCAGATGCTGGAGATTAGAGTCAAGAGTGTGTTGCTGGAAAAGCACAGCCAGTCAGGCAGCATCCGAGGAGCAGGAGAATTGATGTTTCGGGCATAAACCGTTCATAAGGAATAGAGTCATACAGCATGGAAACAGACTCTTTGGTCCAACTTGTTCACGCTGACCAAGTTTTCCAAACTAAACTAGTCCCATTTGCTGGTGTTTGGTCTATATTGCCTAAAATAGTGGCATGGTGGCTCAGTGGTTAGCACTGCTGCCTCACAGTGCTAGGGTCCCAGTTCAATGCCAGCCTTGGGTGACTGTCTGTGTGGAGTTTGCACATTCTCCCAGTGTCTGTGTGGGTTTCCTCTGGGTGCTCTGGTTTCCTTCCACACTCCAAAGGTATGCAGGTTAGGTGAATTGGCCATGCTAAATTGTCCATTGTGCTAGGTGCATTAGTCAGAGGGGCGTGGGCTACTCTTTGGAGTGTTGGTGTGGACTTGTTGGACCGAAGGGCCTGCTTCCACACTGTAGGGAATCTAATTTTAAAAAACTCTTTCCTATTCATTTCCTGGTGAACAAATATCTTTTGACTGTTGTAACTGTGCTTGCATCTATCGCTTCCTCTGGCAGTTGCCTCCCAGGTCTCTTTTAAATCTTGCTCCTCTCATGTTAAAATTATGTTTTCTAGTTTTGGACTCCCCTACCTTAGGGGAAAATAACCTTTGCTATTCATCATATCTATGTCCCTCATGATTTTATAAACCTCTGAAAGGTAACCCCTCAACCTCCTATGTTCCAGTGAAAAAAGCCTCAGCTCATTCAGCTTCTCATTCTAACTCAGACCCTCCAGTCCCTGTGATGTTCTTGTAAATCCTTTCTGCACCCTCTCCAATTTAACAATATCCTTCTAAAAGTGGCCTCACCAATGTCTCATACAACTGCAATATGACTTCCCAACTCCTCAACTCAAAGGTCTGAGCAATGAAGGCAAGTGTGCCAAATGCCTTCAGAACCATCCTGTATACATTTGATGCAACTTTCAATGAACTATGCACCTGAGCCCCTCGGTCTCTCTGTTTTTCAACAGCCCCCAAGTCCCTACCATTAAATGTGTAAGACCTACTCTTGTTCGTCTTACCAAAGTGAAACACCTCTCATTTATTTAAAATAAACTCCATCTGCCACTCCTTGGCTCATTGGCCCAATTGATCAAGATTCCTTTGTAATCTTAGATCACCTTCCTCACTGTCTACCACACCACACATATTTACACACTCTGAACTTTAAGTAACCTTAGGTAAAAGGCATTTGAATGGACCTGCCACATATTTATCCAATCCATTAACCCATGTAAGTCTTCCTGAAGGTAGTGACTATCCTGGTTATTATTAATCAGACCCCTACCTTTATGTCCTGAAGCAAATTTAATATCATAAATGTGGAACACATAATTCTTCATTCTTCCCAGGTTTATTCATTTTCCTTTGATTTTTTTTTCTCTCAAAGTTGTAGATATTTAAGTGCAGCAGAGTGTAAAAAAACATGATTCAAAACAAATTGATCTGCATTTTCCACAATAAATGCTCCTGTCAGCATGAACTTTAATTTATTTGGAAAAATAATGTGATATGTATTAAAAACTATATGCAGTTTTCATTTACAAAGTTCCAAACAGTCTAAATTAGAGTTCAATTTATTGATGACAGTTTTGATAATGTATTGTATATCATTAATTAATTGAGTTAAGCTATTGTGTAATTATGATCATTGAACATCACAGTTAATTCAAACACTAACTCAATGCAGCCTTATTACTGTGAAAATTCAATTCATCGCGATGCGGTGAATTATACCAAGACTTTTCATTTCAATGGGATTCAAATCCAACTCAAATTGATGAATGGAAGGCATTGGGCACTGAGCTAAAATACACAAGTCACTGCAGCTATCACGTGATTAGGTGTTTTTTCAATTCGGATCATTTGGTTCTATTTCGAAAACCTATAATTTCTCACTGTCTTTCATGATATTCAACAGCTTTATCAACCTTTATGTGACAAAAAAAATCATACTACAGCATGCAGTTTCTGCTGTCATTCTTTCTGGTCCATTTTTCACCATTATAAATTTCCATGTCTCCAGCTAGAATTTGTTTGTCTGACAATTCATCATGCTGTATAATACCACCACTGGGTGAAATCAAAAGATTCAAAATGCTTTCTGAAAATCTTACATCTCCTCAGTCACTGAAATTTCCATTGTGCACAGGAGACCAAATTTCTTATATAGTTACAAGTCAGTGTCAGAGATGAGGGTTTCTTGTTCAGTTAGTTAGGATCATAACACCTAGGAGCTGAAGTAGGTCATATGATCCTTTGAGCTTGTTCTGCTATTCAATAAGAAAATGACTAATCATCCAACTTAGTACATTATTCCTGCTTTCTCCTGATACACTTCGATTGTCTTAACCCTAAGAATTACGTCTAACTCCTTCTTAAAAACATAGAAACATAGAGTTTAGAAGATAGAACAGTAGAGCACAGTGCAGGCCCTTCAGCCCTCGAAGTTGTGTTGACCTTTTATCCTACTCCAAGTGTCACTTAAATGTCCCTAATGTATCTGACTCTATTACTATCATTGGCAGTGCATTCCACACACACACCAATCGGTGTGTATAGAACCTACCTCTGACAACTCCCTTAAACCTTCCTCCAATCACCTTAAAATTATGCCTCCTCGTGATAGCCATTTCTGCCCTGTGAAAAAGTCTCTGGCTATGCACTCTATCTATATCATTCTTGTAAACCTCAATCAAGTCTCTTCTCATCCTTCTTTGCTCCAATGAGAAAAGCCCAAGCTCCCTCAACATTTCTTCATAAGACATGCCCTCCAGTCCAGGCAACATCCTGGTAAATCACCTCTGCACCTCTCTAAAGCTTTCGTATCTTTCTAATTATGAGGCGACCAGAACGGAACACAATATTCCAAGCGTGGTCTAACCAAGGCTTTGTAGAGCAGTAGCATAACCTTCAACCTTCCAAAATGAATCACTTCACACTTTTCTAGGTTGAACTCTATCTGCCACTTCTTAGCCCAGCTCTGCGTCCTGTCAATGCATTGTTGCAACCTACAACAGCCCTCCATACTATCCACAACTACACCAACCTTCGTGTCATCGGCAAAATTACTAACCCATTCTTCCACTTCCTTATTCAAGTCATTTATAAAACTCACAACGAGCAGATGTCCCAGAACAGATTCCTATGGAACACCACTGGTCACTGAGCTCCAGGCTGAATATGTTTCATTTACTACCACCCTCTGTCTTCTATGGGTCAGCCAAGACAGACAAATTTCCCTATATCCCATGCCTCCTTACTTTCTGAATGACCCTACAATGGGGAACCTGATCAAACATCTTGCTAAACTCCATGTATACCATATCCACTGCTCTATCTTCATCAACATATTTTGTCACATCCTCAAAGAATTCAAAAAGGTTTGTGATAAAGCTTGTGATGCCCCTCACAAAGCCATGCTGACTATCTGTAAACAAACTATACTTTTCCAAGCAATCATAAATCCGGTCTCTCAGAATCTTCTCCAATAATGTGCCCACCACAAACATAAGACTGACTGGTCTGTAATTCCCAGGATTATCCCTATTCCTTTTCTTGAACAAGGGAATAACATTAGTCACCCTACAATCAACTGGCACTACTTCAGTAGATAGGAAAAACCATCACCAAAGGTGCAGCAATCTCTTCCCTCACTTCCTGTAGTAACCTAGGGTATATCCTATCTGGACCAGGAGACTTATCTATCCTCATGTTTTTCAAAGTTTCCAGCACATCATCCTTCTTAACATCAACCTGTTTGAGTGTATCAGCCTGGTTCACGCTGTCCTTGCAAACGGCAAGGTCCCTCTCACGAGTGAATCCTGAAGCAAAGTATTAAGAATCATCCCTATCTCCTCCAATTGCAGGCACAAGTTCCCTCCACTTTCCCTGATCAACCCTACCCTCACTCTAGCTATCCTCTTGTTTCTTACATAAGTAAAGAATGCCTTGGAGTTTTCCTTAATCCAATCCGCTAAAGCTTTATCATGCCCCCTTCTAGCTCTCTTAATTCCATTCTTCAGTTCCTTCCTGGCTATCTTGCAACCCTCTAGACCCCTGTCTGATCCTTGCTTCCTCAACCTTAAGTAAGCTTCCTTCTACCTCTTGACTAGATTTCCACATCTCTTGACATCCAAGGTTATTTCATATTTTAGTTTGAAGAGAGGGTGTAAGGCAGAGGCGCCAAGCAGTCTACAAAGACCACTTGAGTAAACAGCTTGGTAGGACTAGGGCTTTTTTTTAACAGCCTGAATGGGTATCACCAGGTCTCACAGATCAGGATTCCTGGGGATTGGTTTCTTGGTAGCATCAGAAGCTACCAGAGTCCCAACAGAGTCAGAAGCTTTGGTGAGTATCTCTTGACTGCTTTTCTCTCTGAATTTTCTCTTGAGTTTTTTTCCTCCTGGATTGGAGAACTGAATGTAAGAATCTGTATCTGAATTTGTCTTTATGCCAAGAAGTATATTTATGGGATGTTACAAATTGAAACAGTTAATTAATTATCGTTACTGCATTTGTGATTTGGTTCGGTGTTCCATTGGGTTAAGTTATTCTAAGTCATTCTTTCTTTTGTTTATAACAACTATAATGTTTAAATAAATTGCATTTCTGCTTAACGTCAAGTAGTTTGACCACTGCATCTGGAACATGGCACGCACTTAAAATAAGGAAAAGACAGGATCTAGGCTACCTTCATAAAATGCACACTAGGCGACCAATCTGCTGAACATCTACATTCTGTCCGTAAAAGACACACCACCACGTTCCCACTCCAACATTTCTGTCTCAGGCCTATTGCAGTGAGGCACAAAGCATGATGGATGATCAACACCTCATCTTCTGCCTAGGTACCTTACAGCCTTCAGGACTCAATATTGCATTTATCAATTTCAGAATGTGAACATCCTGCTTTATGCTCATTAACCTGCCCAAACCCCTAGGTCCTGTTTTGTATGGGTTGCTCTCACAAGAGCGAACCTGCTTACACGTCTCATTAGCACCTTACCTAGCAATTAAATGTCGCTTAGCCTATCCTCAGCAATCTCTTTGTTTGCCTATCCATTTTCTATCTCTCTGAGCCCTGTCTCCATGTCACTATTCAGTTCCCCTACCCCATCATCAGCATAACTACCACCCTTTAACAGCTATTTTCAATTCTAACGAAGGACCGAAAAGTTAACACTATTCTTTTTTTTTAGATTACTTACAGTGTGGAAACAGGCCCTTCGGCCCAACAAGTCCACACCGACCCGCTGAAACGCAACCCACCCATACCCCTACATTTACCCCTTACCTAACACTACGGGCAATTTAGCATGGCCAATTCACCTGACCTGCACATCTTTGGACTGTGGGAGGAAACCGGAGCACCCGGAGGAAACCCACGCAGACACGGGGAGAATGTGCAAACTCCACACAGTCAGTCGCCTGAGGCGGGAATTGAACCCGGGTCTCTGACGCTGCGAGGCAGCAGTGCTAACCACTGTACCACTGTGCCGCCCACATTCTTCTCTCAACAGATGCTGCCAGACCACCCTGCTGAGTTTCTGTTCTTGTTTCAGATTGACAACATCCACATTCTTTGTTTTTATTTTTACTAAGAAGTTCATATTCCCTCGTCAGACTAATTTTATTTCCATTATGGAAATTTTTGGAGAAATAGTATGAGGATATTGAGAGTAATTAATTTAGGCTTATATATACATAGGCATATATATATATATATATATATATATATATACACACAGTTGAGATTGTTTTGGAATTCTATTGGAGCATCTTTTTCGCCTTGCTGGACAAATTTAGTGGAACATTATAATTTTTTTCTAGTCTCCGCCCATCATCTGCTTCGTCCATCATCTACAGGGTTTCAGCACAGACCATGTGGAAAAACATGTAAAGAAAAGCTCTCATATAATCATTACCTAATAATGAATTCTGCTCAATTTTGTGGAAAAAAATGTTTGTTTGTGTGATTTATGGGTGCATTTACATAAGATTTAATTTGTGCATTCATGGTTTGAGGCAGGCAATGATGTAATGTTCATGGCACTGAACCAGCAATCCAGAAAGCCAGACTAATGACCTTAGGACATGGACACAAATCCTATCATGACCAATGGTCAAATTGAAATGCAGAAGTCTCTAGAATAAAGAGGTAGCCTTACAGTAGTTATGCAAACTCTGTCAATTGTAAAACACAGCTTGCTTCACTAATGTCCTTTGTGGAACGAAATCCTTTGCACATCTGATCGGATTTCAGACCCACAGTGAAGTGGTAAGCTTGCCAGATGAAATATAAGGTGCTGTTCCTCCAGTTTCCATTTGGCCTCACTCTGACAGTGGAGGAGGCCAAGGGTGGATATGTCACCGGGGGAGTGGGAGGGGGTATTACAGTGGATGG
The DNA here is from genome assembly GCF_037043375.1 of Chiloscyllium plagiosum. Lineage (NCBI taxonomy): Eukaryota > Metazoa > Chordata > Chondrichthyes > Orectolobiformes > Hemiscylliidae > Chiloscyllium > Chiloscyllium plagiosum. The sequence goes on along the minus strand of NW_028270143.1, from coordinate 65,822,050 downwards.
CAACCAGAAGGTCAGATTGGTTAATGCATGCGGACAGCAGATGCTCCACAAACAAGTCCCAAGTTTATTTTTTATAGACACAGAAGGGCTATTACATACAACTAAGTGACCTTCCCATCACCAAATCATCATGAGTTTTTTTATTGATTTCAACTATTACCAACACCAGTAATCTTGCATGCAGTCATTTAGAATTTGACACACAAACTGAATTGTGGGCAATTCAGACCATGAAAGGCCAGGTCGGTAATGTGGGTTAGGGACTAAATTAAAATGGAGAAAACAGATCTGTGTTACTTTTTCTTCATATTCTGAAGTGCTATTATGGTCACCTGATCGACTTTCTCACCACCAAAATTACCGTAACATTTTCTTTTCATTTTGTTAAACTACCACCATTAATCACCCATGTAGCCAAACAAGTATTTACAAGCCAAAGCATATTATGGGCAATGTAAGCTGTCCAAAGAGAGGGGTAGGCTGGAAGAAATGGAAGGAGCTAACAGATCTGTTTTTTCTTTGTATAACATCTTGTAATAGTCTTCAGCTTTTGTGACTGTATACAGTGGCCCTTTACCAGAATGGAATAGTGAATCAATACCCCACAAACCAATTTTAGATTCTTCCAACATTTCTGATGGGTAATGCCAGATAAAGGCATTTTTAATGTATTTGAATAGTGTGTAATTCCTCTATCAAAATGAACTTGAAAAGTGAAGTAAAATTGAGGTAACCAAGCTCATATGTCCGGCACATTCATGGCTCATTGTAACGTTGAAATCTCGTGCTTTCTGCAGATAATGTGTAGAAAATGTTACCTGGGCTTGTGCTAGACCTCAGTGATGGGCATCAATGGATTCCAGAATCTTTGTGCGCTGGAAAGGGAATTAGGACCAATTGTCTTTGTAAAAGAAATTATTGGAAACATTCTGCAGGTCTCAGTCAGCAAGTGTGGAGTGAGACATAATGAATATTTCTGGCTATTACAAAATATAACAAAGTATTTGCAGCACAGAAATAGGCTATTGATGTCTGGGATCCAAGATGAGTTTTATATTCATAAAAATCTGATTCCACACCTCTTTGTATCAATCACAATGATATACCCTTCTATTCATTTCTCTCTCCTGTGCTTATCCAGTTTGCCCTTAAAGGCATTTATGCTATTCTCCTTACTTCTCCTCTATGTCACTGAGTTCCACATTCTAACACTGGGTAAAGAGATTTCCCTTGAACTCTCTTGAATTTATTTGTGACTATCTTGGACGAATGGATGATAAATTCTGTTTTTGTCTGCAAATGGTAATACTTTCTCTAAGTCTATCTTATCAAACTCTTTCACAATCTTGAAGGCCTCCATTAAGTTCATGTCTTATGAAAATAGTCCCATTAAATTCTGCATAATATCCAAGACCACCAGTTGGTTCTACAGAAATACATACGCTTTAATAATACTTGGAATTTTGTAGGTGTTCCCCTAGCTCCTGCAGTAATTTAAATAAAATCCCAAAGCAATTGCTGTTTAGCTCATTTTCTCTCACAAAATTTCTACTTTATCTGATGGGTATTATCATGCATTCTGTTATTATTCCAGTAAGTCTGTTTGACACATTCTCCAGTCCTACTGCATATTTTTATATCCATCAGCTAGCTCCAAATGCCGCAGGCCAATTGATGAGGAGTGCCTGGAAAATGTAGAATACCTTCAAGTAACTAGGAAGTTATTTTTCCCAGAAGGCTGAAGAAATCCAGTACCACTGGAAATGTGCTGGTGCAATCTTTGGTCACTAGAGTAAGCAAATGTTTAAGAATTGCATCGTCAAAAATGAAACCGTCGCGTTGTCTACCTTGCAGTCACCATTGGCCGGTTACCGCCCTCGAAAACAGTCTTAGGCTCAGCACAAGGAGGAAAAGAGTCAAGTCTATATCAACTAAACACCTTTTTTTTAGTTTAGTTAAAGCAGACATACAATTTGCACTGTTTGGTTAAGAAAGGGTTAAAGCAGAATGCAATTCATATAAGGCTAAACTCTATACAACCACCTACTAGGTTTCTCTGACACTCCCTGAACAGTCGCAGAAAATAAAGGCTAATACCCAAGAATAGGAGCTCATGTTGGCCAGGCAATCTCTCCCAGATCCTCTGTGTAATCTTCACACTTCTAAGCAACTTCGCAAAGGTTGATCTATGGAGGATTTGCTACTGGCATGCCCCAAATCCTTCATTTTTATCCTTTTTCCTTATCTTTCTGAACTGTGATGTCTTTTCTTCATTGGTTCCAGTTCATTTGGTGAGTCTATGTCTTTCCAATATAGGCTGACCCCAAGGACACTGTTAGTATTACCTCATTACTCTTCTATCAGATAAGGATTTACACCTTATGTCATTTCTCTGAGCTGAACCAGTTCATGCCATCCTCGGCCAGTGGCTGGGGATCAGGTAACTTCAGTTCACAAGCTACTATTTTTATGTGTGAACAGCCTCTGGCCAACATCACCTTTACAGTATGGGGCTGAAGCAAGGACAATATATACTGGAACATCAATATCAGAGCAGAGCAGTCTACACATCAAGTGGGAAGATGGGAGCATCAACATCAGTATCTCTCACAAGTTGGAACCCCAAGTATAACAGCTATGATCATCCACTACCAGCTTCATTGGGGTTGGCCGTACAGTCTGAATGGCAGGTACTGGACCCCTAAAGCAGGTCTTCTTTTCCCAGCTCAACGTGGGTAGTTACAACAGATGAGAGCCGAAGAAACGCCCCAATGATGTGTTGAAACCCAGAGTGAAGAGATGCAAAACTAACACCAACCCCTAGGAGAGCACAGCCTCGCACCAAACAAGATGGAAGCAGACACTGTGAAAAGGATCGCAGCTTTTTCAGACCTAAAAACACAAAATTAAGACAAAAATTAAGAGTGCTGAAAAGAACAAGCCAATACCTAAACCCTGCAAGATATTCCACACAGCAACAAATTGAGAAGAAAGGCCGCTGGACTTGAAGATTATTTGTTTTCTCTGCATACATGCTGCCAGACCGGCTGACTTTCTCCAGCAATTTCTGTTTTGGTTTACGTCAGATCTCCGGCATCCACAGTTATTTGATTTCTCGACAGTGTTGTGATTGATTTTAAGCTTTCCCTGTTGATTGATCTCAGCCTTTTTTGCCACGATGTAAAATTGTTCCTGACTTACATTGCCTTCAGTTACTTTTCTTTGAAACTTGACTTCAATCTCCATCCAACACTTTCTGTTATTCTCTCATCCATCTTCTTTTTGTTTCAGTTTCTTTCTTTTGCTTCAGCTTCTGTCCCCATAATTGCTTCTCTTAGAATGGTCAATAAGCTTTTCCTTTCCTCTTTTTGATGGCCTTGTGCAACACAATCTCTTCAAGATGAAGAAAGCCAGTCTGAGCTCAGATTTCTTCTAGCCTCTGTTCTGACTAGCTACTAGCTAGGAGTTGCACGAATAGGTTTGATCCCTTTTGAATTTTCTTGATTTTCTGTGGAGAATCACTTAGCCCACGCTCAGTGATTCTTCTAAACTGACATGACTGATATCAATAATACACTTGCTCAGTAATTTCATGCTAATCTTTTTCTTATGCTTATGGCAGAGTAAAATATTACTTCAGTGTGTTCCACCTACTTAACACAATTAGTTTTCTCAAGAAGTATCACTTTCTTCATATTATTATAACTACTATGTCTTATTTTGAATTAAATTCTTGTTTGATTTTGATGGCTCTGCAATATCTATTGGAGTGTTAAATTGCTGAAGGAATTTTGAACTTCCATACAAATATAATGCGGTACAGTCACTCAGTGGTTAGCACTGCAGCCTCACTGCAGAGCCAGGGACCTGTGTTCGATTCCAGCCTGGGGCGACTGTCTATGTGGAGTCTGCACATTCTCCCTGTGTCTGCGTGGGTTCCTCCCACAGACCAAAGGTGTGCAGGTCAGGTGAATTGGCTATGCTAAATTGACAATTGTGTTTGGAGCATTTGTTAGAGGGAGATGGGTCTGGGTGGGTTGCTCTTTGGTGGACTTGTTGGGCTGAAGGGCCAGTTTCCACGTTGTAGGGAATCGAATCTAATCGATAACATTTTTGCTTCAGCACACTGTTTTTTTTTTAATATGTTAAGTGCTCACGCAGATACTTGCAGTTATCTGACATACCTGTGATATGTCCACAACGTAAAAAGACATGTTCCTTAATGTTAATTTGGAAAATACCAAACGTCACAATATGAACTTCCTATTGAACTTAGCATGCAAGGCCTTCAATTAGTTCTCTATATAAAGCAATAAATATGCTCCAAGAATACAGGTGTACTTTTTACAAACATTCAGCTTATAAATGCTTGTACTTACAAATGTGATCTCAAATTGAGTACAATATTAAATAACTAATATAAGAATATTTTCAGTATTTATGGCTATTGTCTTTATTTGCATCCCAACTTGCACATGAACAAATTCAAGGTCAGAACCCATTCGTAACACAGGGGCTTCCTTGCTGTGGAATTTTTAGGCATTCTCCTCGTCTCTTGAAGTAATTTAGGTGAGACATTCAGAAAAATGTCTGTTTGTATCATATTTTTTCAGGAAACATACTAGGGCGGTGCAATGGCTCAGTGGTTAGCACTACTGCCTCACAGCACCAGGGGACCTCAGTTTGATTCCACCTTGAGGCGACTGTCTATGTGGAGTTTGCACATTCTCCCCCATATCTGCGTGGGTTTCCTCCAGGTGCTACAGTTTCCTCCCACAGTCCAAAGATGTTCAGATTAGGAGAAATAACCATGCTAAGTTGCCCATAGTGTGCATGCTTGGTGGGGGGTTAGTTTTGGTAAATGCAGGGTTACAGAGAAAGGTCTACGAGGATGCTCTTCAGAGGATTAGTGTATACTTAAATAGCCTGCTTCCACATAGTAGTGATTCTATTAGCATTTGAGTATCATGTCGATAAGAATCAGCTTTGAAATTTGGCACTTCATTCACAATGTTTTTATTTAAACAACTGATTTATAATATGACTCCTTTTAATTCAAATTCCCCTTCATCCCAGTGGAATATAACTTCTGTTAACAGTTATGCATTCTTTTCAGCAGACTAACCCTTGCTTCCTCTGATGTGGTTTATTATTATGAATGTATCAACAATATTTTGGGGCTGGACATAGTATCAGAAAGCCTTTAGATGTAACGTGGCACATCACTCGCCCCATTAACAGCTTGGCCTGGATTTCCCCATTCCTAAGCTCCCAGCTCCAAGAAACTGTTGTATTTATGCATGTTATGTGATTGCTGACTGCTCAACTTTGAACCTTCATGTAGTTCCAGCACGAACATATTAACCTGACCCTTCCTTTTATTGAGGTTTCCAATCCAACAGCTGGAATTACCAGGCTTTCAATTTTTTTCAATCTTCACACTGAGGTAAATTTTTGCTCAACCCCTCACTCTATATGACAGAGTTCTTCACCGTAAGCAGATAACACCACTCTCTTGCAGGTTTCCTCTCTTTCCCCTTCAATTACTTTTCATCCCTCACTACCCCACCCCTCCCCACCCCAGAATAAGTGCCATCCTTCCTTGTTGACTCCGATGCCTTCACCTACTCGAATGATTGTAATCCTCCATATGCCCGATTATGTCTCTGCTTCCTCCCTTTGAACTTCTCTCTTCTTTTTTTCCTCTCTCCTGTTTGAGACCCTTGTCACTTTCATCTGTGTCTTCCATATATTTGATTGTTCACATCCCTTCAACTCAATCAGAGTGATGGAAACATATTGTGCAATGTCATACTGTTTGGTGTTTTTAAGATTCCTACATAATATAAATACTTGTATACTTTAAGTATACAAGCCATATTTTTAAAATAAGTTTCTAAAAAGCAAAGTGCTTGAAAGAGCTGTTAACATGAGAAGATAAAAGGTTACATTTCCCTTCAGTATTGGACTAAGTCAGGCATGATCACCCAGTGCAAGTTTCCAGGATTGCTAAATTCATGACTGGACAGTCAATTGCAGCCTGTTGATGCAGGCAAGGAGAGTAAGGCAACCCCAAGCTGTAAAACCCTCTTAGCTCATTTAGTATTCTATAACTTGGAAAGGAACACATCTAACAGACAATGTTATGGATGTGCTATCCCTCTACTTTGTCCATTTCTAAGTTGGCCTGCAGGGTGTTGTGTTAAAACCGTGAAATGGCATTCTAACCTGCTGCGAGGTTGCTTCCTGTCAGTGACCATGTTTTGGCCACCACTGTAGGTGGGCAGGAATGCAAATGTTCTTGTTGAGGCTGCTATTAGGATCGCCATGGAAACCAAAACATAAACTCCCCAACAGAACAAATCGACAGACCGAATTTACAACTTTTACTGTAACTTTCAAATTTAAATTAATAGAAATAATACATGAACGAAACAGGCAAATAGTATTCAGTAACAAGCATTAACTGCATGCTGAATAGCCCAGTAAACACAGATCACCTGAACATTAATGGAATGGGACCCCCTCCTATTGATAATGCTCTCGGTGTCATGGTGGATGTCACCTTGCACCCAGGGGAACTGGAATCTGATTGCCAGGGCTGCAGCACTGACCCTGTTGTGGAGCATCAAAGTGAACTGGTGGGATCTTACGCAGACAGTATTGGTCACTGTGCTGATGTATTTGTGGATGCATGACTGAGAGGTCACATACAGATCACCATAGCTCCCTGCAGGAGCCAGGCCTGTAGAAATTCAAAGTGGTCACCACCTTTACAGCCATTGGGAGAGGATAGCATCCCACCCCCGCAGCTCTCAGGTCCTACTCCAGCATCTGGCAAAGTTCCGTCACCGTGTCCCGGAACATACAAGTCCTTTGTCGACACTAAGCCTCACTCCTCCCCAGGAAATGATGTCAGTCATGATACACTTTGATCCTTCTTCAGACCCTATGCTTCCTGAGGGGATCTATGGCTGTGACCTGTCTCTGAGCTAGTGGTCCTTGGCCTCTGGGTGCGGGAGCCTGCTGATACTCCAGGCTTGCAGTTAGTTCTTGTCCTCCTGGATCCACTTTCACTTTATTAGGAAGGCAGCATAGCGTCCACCAGCCTATCAATAGTTGAGCACAAAACAATTGATGGAAATGACCCACGCTGGGGACACAAGGACTAAAAGAGGTTCTTAGCTCTTTAGCAGTCAGTGGGGGCATTCCTTGCACACATTTGTCCACCGAATGAGACATGTAGCATCCTGATAGTGAGGGCCATGTCTCCATCATTCATTCAGACTCAGCCTCAGTGTCGGCAGCAGCCTGGTCAAGGTGCCACACTGACTGAGTGACCAACACAGTACAACAAAAAGAGTGTCTGCTGTGCTCTGACCTTCTTCACATCCCAGACCCACATTAATCACCCATTCCAAATTTTCACTGGATTCGGTGGAGACAATTGTTAATCATACATGACTGATGCTCTGAACCTTCCACATGAACCTTGAAATTCTTGAGAAGTAACGAGTCACCTCTGGTCAGTATTCACCTCTTTTTAAGTCAATGCCACTAATTTCCAAATCATTGAGACACGAGCATTCAATTCACACACACCAATGGCATGGTGCATTTTACCATTGAGTGGTATTTAAAGTCTAAGTACATTCACTTACATATATTACAAATGGGTGAAGAAATAACTACAAATGAAATGCTACTGGAGTTTGCCATTCATTTGGTCCCTTCAGTGTCCTAGTTTCCAGCAGACGTAAATCCTATGCTTTGGCCCATCAAACTGACACTGACTCCACCAAGCCTTGGTGTTGTCCTGGCCATATTCTGGATGCATTTCACATCTACAGAGCAATGAATTACGTCAAGGAATGTGGATCATAGTGGGCGCTGGTCGGGAACCCCCTCCTGAACATTTATGTTGCACAACCATGACAACCTGTTTCACAACTTTTGCCTCCAAATGTTGTCACTGCCCCTTGAACACTAACATTCAAACTTCATGATTCACCCGCATCTCCAGCCCAGTCCTCCATACTATAACTGCAGAGGGTAAGGTGGAGGTCACTGCCAATAACCTACCTCTCTCCTGTAGCCTACCTTGTCCTGCAATGCTATTCTACCTATCTCACTTAATGGTTTAGATTCCACTCGTAACCATCCTTGTCCCCAACTCAACAATGGTTTAGATTCCACTCATAACCATCCTTGTCCCCAACTCAACATATGCCTCAGCTTTCACGCTCAACATGGCACCTTGACTCTTTGACCCCTTTTTGGACTGATCCCCCGACTGCCCCTAGAGACCTCCTCAGTGATTAACCCCAGGATTGTATTTGTCCCAGGCCTCTGAGCACTGTTCAGAGATGTCTGACCAGATCCCTGAATGCTGTCTTTGTAGCACCCTACAGACAAGCCATGAAAACCCTTCAGGGTGACCATTCCCCACTCCCTGTTCAGTAACCAAACACATCCCCAGACTGTGATAGGCCTGGGCAGATGTGGCCCAGCCTCTGGATTGTGTGTGAACTGTGCCTGTGGCGAATGGTACAGGGACCCTCTGACCAATAATGTTGCCTGTTTGACTGGACTGAAGACTAATATTGATCCAATTTCTGACATGGCCATTTAGTTGATTAAACATACCAAATGTTAGCTATGCAGGTAGCTGGCACATGCTGTAAGTGTTACAATGACACCTCAGATGCTCCCCAACCTGGGCCAATCCTTTCTGACAAGCAGCTTGCCTGTGTCATTGAGCAAAAAAGGACATCAATACAGAAATATGGATAGTCTTAGGTTCTGTCTGAAGCACCAACACACTAACAAGCATGTCAAAGCAAGAAAAGCTAAGGAATATCGCGATACTGCAAGAGTGCAGATAAACAGTAAGCGGGTGAGTGCTAAGCAAGGAAGTGAGCAATCCTATGATGCAGCCTGGTCCAATCCATAGTTGGTTGCTTGTCTGAACCTGGACGAAGTATGCATGGAGCACCCTTTCAATGCTGGTTGCCAGTGTACCCTGCAATGCAGGTCTGTGGTTCCTAAAGTCCTTCAAATGGATCTGAGAAGTGCCATGAGAATTATGAGGGCTTGGAAACTGTTGAATGCCAATAATGAGGAGTGTATACCACTGGTGCCATGGATTCTACCCTGAGACGTAGTTTGTTGTTGAGCAAGATGGAGGCTTCTCACAATCGTTGGTGAACTGAAGTCATCAGGTATGCACTCGGATTTCCATATTGAGAATTCTCAATGTCTCGCTTGGTGAGATAGGAACCTGAATGTTAATGAGTGTATTGTGGCATTAATGAGATGTTTACAAGCAATAATTACCCTTCATTGACAACTTACTGCAGTCTAACGAAAAACTCATCTTGCAACCCAGCAAATGCATAAAGGACTCTGAATGTTGCTCCTGATATCAAGGTAGGCCTCGATGACCATCTTGTATGATTCTGTCACAAATCTCACTATAACCCACAGCACTGAGGTTCCTATAAGATTCCAACCTTCGTGTTTTCTGTGACAATGTATGAAAGGTGACACACATCAGGATGATCAGGATGATCAATCACATATTTAAATACCCTTGAACCTGAGATTCATCTTATGTGGAACTGTCCTCTCATGGATGTAAAAAGGGTTAGATGCAGAATAATTTCATTTATTGCAGGAAAATCGGCAACTAATATACAGCAATAAAGGACCAATGACAGTTTGGTAACATATAATGCCTCTTTAAGTGAAGTTGACCATGTCTGAAAGTACCTCACTCTTTTCTGTATAATTGCTCTTTCCTACATTCAAAATCAAGGTCAAGATTCTGATGGCTGGTTCATTTGCAATAATACAAAAGTACTTCTGCTCTGCAGAATTCCTTAAGACATAACCAAAAACTCCAAACTTTGTTTCTAGAATTTCAATTTACTTATATCACATTGTTGAACACATTGAACTACAGTAGGTAAAAGAATAAATCAATATTAACCTAAGTTGAGATTAAACCCTTCCACATATTATTACTATTACTATTGAAGCTAGTCACATCCAAAAGCAAATAGCTATTGAGTAACCAAAATCATCTAGATTTAATGTCATACTTTATTGAACAATGTTTTAAAAAAATGGTCCTCTTTTCTAAATGTAACTTTCACTGTAAGTATTCATCAGTTTTTTAATGTGAGAATTCAAGTAATCTCCTTTTCCCTTGCATCTGATGGTCTCTGTGTAAGGGATGGTATTATTTTGGTCTGGTTCCTGGTTTTAATTGTTCTACTGATGGTGGCTATATCTCAAGCTACCTTGATGTTCTAAGTACTGGGAATCCTTCCTTAAAACCTACCTCTGACCAAATTTTTGGCCATTTACCTTTAAATCCCCTTATGTGAGTCAGTGTTTAAGTTTGCTGTGAATTCCTTTGGGAAGTTTTATTATCTTAAAGGCACCATATAAATATAAAATGTTGTTCTGGCTTTATCATCCTTGATCCAGCATATTGACATCTTCCAATTATTTTACTTCCAGCTGGCACTATCAGTCTATGGATTTGTTTAGAGCTACAGCTTTAAATCAATAAGCAAACTGATGGATTACTGATTTAGCTAGGCTGACTTTTTAGATGATGATGTTTGCTTAATTTTCCAACAAAACAACTCAATGGTATGATGTAATGCATATGATTTATATATGTTATGTACATTAATATAATTTAGTTTAGAGATTGGATTTTGAACTAGTGCCATGGGAGGTTTGTGTATGACAGCTTTTACTGATTAATCAACAATATTTCTGCAGCCATGACATTTTTAAGCAAAGTATGAGAGAGAGAGAGAGAGAGTTCCTGGAGTGATAATGAAAGTTTGATCACATTGCGATAGCTTTATGATTGGACGGAGTACACATTGGAAAGCATCAGCCTTCTCTCAGTCTAGAAGAATCAGGAATTGATTTTGTTTTTGCTTAATAGAAAATTCTAAAGCTTAAGAAGCTTTTTGTTTAGTTTGCAAAAGTCATGGTTAAATCCATTTAAATACAGGAAATGGATTGTCCTGATGAAAAGAGCAGGTTCAGAACAGTTTTTAAAAAGTTATTTTAATGCAAAGGTTTTAGTTTGAAGGTTCCAAACCAAAAGTGTTTGATTAGAACCCTGAAGGGTTATTTGAAGGTTCAAGCTCAGTAGTATGAATGACCAAGTGAGAGGCTATCAAAGTCTCAAGACCAGGGATTGAGAGAAACAGCTAAGCCAAACCTATAGATTTGATAGGGAATGAAATTTTCTTTGGTCTTTGAGAACTGTAAAGTGATAATGTTAAGGTGGATGGGATTATACTTTACTGTGTATTTCAAATTCTGCTATACATAAACAGATTGGTCTATTCTATTTTCTCTTCATTTCTGCAAATAAACTTATATTTTATTGTTAAAACCAAATCTGCAGCATTTCACACTTGTGTTTCAGTGAAAGACTACCTCATTTAACAGAAACAAAATAAAATATGATCTACCAAGCTAGATTTCAGTCTTCAATCTAACTTATCTGTTAATAACATCAGCTGGGATCAGAGCAACAGCAGTGTCTCATTTAACAATTTGCTAACAGAGTGGACTATTTTCCTCTCCCTGATATTGTTACAAAGTCAGTGTGAGAATAACATAGCTGAAAATGTGTTGCTGGAAAAGCGCAGCAGGTCAGGCAGCATCCAGGGAACAGGAGAACCGACGTTTCGGGCATAAGCCCTTCTTCCCTGGATGCTGCCTGACCTGCTGCGCTTTTCCAGCAACACATTTTCAGCTCTGATCTCCAGAATCTGCAGACCTCACTTTCTCCTGTGAGAATAACATAGGCTTGCTCACAAATGTTCTAGGAGAAAAGAATAAATTCCCATTCAACAGTAATGAAAGATCCCCAAGATTCCTGGAGGTATCTGGTAAAATTACAAAAAAAATGCAGATCACAATTTTGCTGATTGTCTTTTGGAGTTATTGTAGCTGATTGGGAGAAAAATCTTTTAAGATAATGGTGTAGTTGTTAACCCTCAATCAACTTGTAAAAGACTGGTAGTTCATCTTGTTACAAACTATGGTCTTCTTCCTATATTAGGTTTCTAGCTGATAACCTTTATTTTCTGAACACTAATCTGTCTTGTCATTTTGCCAAAGAAACCCTAAATGTAGATGTTCATTTGCTCTGGTTACATCCTGTCAGAGTGGCTGGAGGCTCCACCTCATACACCTGCATCTCCCGAAAGTTGAGAGTGTAGGTTAAGACCCAGTATTCTCAGGCCCTGGCCTAATTGCTAAACCTACCACTTCAGTTCAGCCAGGTGTATGATTGGCATTGTGGTATGGGCCTATCAGCTTACTGCGCTGTATCAGTGACAGATCATGATAACTATTGCTGGCTCCATCCTTTTTAAGTATACAGGGCATGCTTGTAGTCGTGTCATTGAGGAAAGCCACTTCCTGGTTTAACTAGAAGATTTTCTTTTTGTTAACGAGGAATAGTTAATGCACGTTAGCAACTGGTGATAGATGATATGCTGTTACAGAGAATTTGATGATAGGTCTCCCACTTTCAAGGATCTCAGCTGTTCTGCCCGTAAGTCCACATGACCTCATCATAGTGGCTGGTGGTTGTGGCACGCCTCAATATTAACCCATTCAGACACATACACAACAGGCATATGCTCTAATGTCTACATAAATATAAGATTTTATTTATTAAATTACTAAAATTGAAAGTGTACTTAGCAATTATGATTCAAAATGTACGTTGCAGAGTTTTGTAGAATAACATGATGGACTACCAGGTAAAAATAGAAAATACTGGGAATATACACCAGGCAATCAGCATTTGAAATGAAAATTGACAAGGTCAAGATACTTAGGATCTGTCACCCTTCATCAGCGTTCTTAATGAAGGCTATTCTAGAATATGTTAGCCTGACCACCTCTGAAAACAGCAAACAGTTATTATAATCCACAAAAATAAACATTTGAAAACTTGTGTCACCAGATTCAAGAACACCTCTGTCCCCACTGTTATCAGACTTTTGAATGGACATCTGATGTATTAAAGTTAATCTTTCTCTCACCTTCTCTATAGCTGTAAAACTTTATTCTGCATTCTAATCTATTACCCTGATGTATTATGTAAGGTATTATTTGTTTAGATCGCACACAAGGCAATACTTTTCACTGTATCTTGGTACATGTGACAATAATAAATCAAATCAAATCAAAAGTCAAATCAAATTTTCCAAATGGAGTAACCTATACATACCCTGCACCTTTAAATAATTCACTTCAGCACTTTCAAAGTCTTCTTGTGAAAGAGTAGTAGGTCTCTCAGTGCCCATCACTCATTAAAAAAAATGATTGAAGTTCTTCACATAGCCAATAGCCAATCCTTGGAAGGTAACTGGGAAAAAGAGAGCATTATTTTATGTTGAAATACTGAAAAAAAGTGAAGTGGGAATTAGAATATGGGTGAAACATAGACTGGAGTAAAAACAGTAGGTGTTTGAGTTAAATTCTAGAAAATGTCAAGCGTATCTGGAAACTGGCTTTAATCTGTCAATTTCCATGTTTACCTCCAGTGTATTAAACTGTGTGCATTCTGCACCCTTCTGAGAAGTGGGCTGTAAATTAATAAACTCATCACTAAACTCCAGCTGTATGAACATGCTTTTGCCAATTTAACCATGCATCCATACGTTTCCTCGTCTCTCTGGAACTAGGCAGCAAAAGTAAGATGAAAGCACAGCGGTAAATGAGATTCATTTTCAAATTGGTTTCTGGGATGTGGCTGTCATCTGTGCATGGAGAAAGTAGTCATGAACCACTTTCTGGAATCACTGCAGCTTATGGTATGTAGGGACACCAGGGCTCTAATAGGAAGGGAGCTTCAGGATTTTTGCCCAGTGACAGTGAAAGAGTAGAAATAAAGCTCTGCGTCAGGATAGTGATTGCTTGCAGGGGGAGCTTGCAGGTTCAAATGATCCCAAGCTCTTGTTCTTCTAGGTGGTAGAAGTCATAGGTTTGGAAGATGCTGTCAAAGTAATCTTGCTGAGTTACTGCAGTGTACCTCATAGAAGGTGCACACACACACACTGCTATGTGTTGGTAGTGAAGGGCATATTTGTACAGGGTACCAGTCAGGAGTGTGATGGAAAATTCCCCACTTGCCTGGATGGTTGCAGTTCCAACAACACTCAAAATGTGTCACACCACTCAGGACAAAGTAGCCATTTGAAAAGAAACACATCCACAAGCATCTACTTCCTCCACTACTCAGTAGCAGCAGTGTGTATTATCTACAGGATACTTTGCAGAAATTCATCAAAGATGCTCAGAGAGCAACTTCCAAGCCCATAACAATTTCCATCCAGACGGACAAGGGCAGCAGATACATGGGAACACCAGCACATACGTTGTCCTTCCAAGTCCCTCATCATCTTGACTTGAAAATATATTGCCATTCATTCACTATCACTGGGTCAAAAACCTGGAATTCTCTCCTTCAAGGCAATGAAGGTCAACCTACAGTGCATGGACTGCAGCGATTCAAGAAGGCAGCTCATCATTACTTTCTCAATGGCAATTAGGGATGGATAACAAATGCTGTCAGCCAACAATGCCCACATTCCAGCATTTGAAAGATAAAATCTTCTTTATCTTTGGGATTTGAATCTATGCTCCCAGAGCAGTAGCTGCCAGGTCTAGATTACTACTACAGTAACATTACCACTGTGTCACATGCCCCCACTTAAACAGTTACAGTAATACAACAGCTTCACATTGTTTCCTCAACAAGACACTTCTAGTCAGACCAGGAAAGCATCAAATGAAGAAAATCAGGTCTTGCAGGAATCCACATGCAACAATTGCAACACTGAGGCTTTCACTTGGTTTTTCATTTGAAATATTATGAGCAGTTTTGGGCCCTATATCTAAGGAAGAATGTGCTAGCGTTGGAGGGGGTCCAGAGGAGATTTACAAAAGTGATCCTGGGAATGAAGGGCTTGTCACATGAGGAATAGTTGAGGACACTGGGTCTGTACTCATTAGAGTTTAGAAGGATGAAGGAGGGATCTGACTGAAACTTTCAGAATACTGAGAGGCCTGTATGGAGTGGATGTTTTCAGCAATGGGAGAGACTAAGACTCAAGGGCACAGCCTCAGAGTGAAGGAATGACCCTTTAGAACTGAGACGAGGAGGAATTTCTTTAGCCAGAGGGTGGTTAATTTGTGGAACTCATTGCCGCAGACAGGGATATTTAGGTTCTTGATTGTTAAGGGCATCAAAGATAATGGGGAGAAGGCTGGAGAAGAGGGTTGTGAAACATATCAGCTCTGATTGAACTGCAGTGCAGACTCGATGGGCTGAATGGCCTACTTCTGTTCCTATGTTTTACGGCCCTGTTCTTTGTAAGCTGTTTACTCCAGGTTTGCTGCAATTAAGATGAATGCCAATCACTATCCTCTATATGCAGTGCTCACTTTGCAGGGACACATTGGAAATCCATGTGCCAAATCAAAGTACAAAGATAATATTTCAAGTGTGTTGATATAAGAGAGTTAATGACAAAGTGACCAGAGTAGGGACAATTTTAAAAATGCCATTGTGTCCACCAAGAAAAAATATTGTGTTTGCTTCTCACCCTGTGCCTGCAGTCACAAAGAAGGTTTATCTTTCAAGTGCTGGTTGAATTTCAACAGGATTTTCACACTTGACCATCCATTCCTGTGTGAAAATATCCAAGAATTTGAAGAACATGTTGCACACATCTTTCACATAATTCCAACAAATGATGGATTCATAAAATAGTGACAGTAACAACGTATTTTTGACATCAACCCAGAGTTGTCATTTTAAATCAAGAGCCGAAGAAAAAATAGAATTCATTCAACATGAATTCTTCTTAATCATTATTCCCACAACAGGTAATCTATCTGGTAAGTGCTGCTACATTTTGAGAAGGTAAAGAGCTGAATGTATTTGAACAAAGCATCAGAAGTTTGGAATTAATTTGCAGCTGAATTCCTAATGGTTATTTCATTTTGTGTCAGCTGTGTTTTTACTTGTAGTACTCTCACCCGCAGATCACAAAGTTCTAGAGGACATGTCTAGAGCAATATCTAGAGCATAAAAATCAAGATTACCATTGTAGTACAGTTGTGAGGGAGTATGGCACTGGCAGATCGGGTTTTATTTAGCATGAGATGTTAAACCAAGGTGACATCTACCTATCCAGGTGAATGTAAGAGATTTTATGGCATAATTTCAAAGAGGAGTAGGGGTGTAATTCCTGGTGGCCTGACCATTGGGTATTTCTCAATCAGCATCATAAAAACAGATTTTCTGTTCAGTCTGATGTTCCTGTTTATGGGAGTTCCTTCTTTGGAATGTAGTTACCATGTTTCTGACATCACAACACTAATCATATACTTCAAAAATACAATATCTGCTGTATACTGCTTTGAAATGTCCAGTGATTTTGAAAAGCACAATACAAATAAAAGCCTTTCTTCGGGCGAATTTCCCGATCAACCCAAAAGAAACTTTCTTCTCCACGTGCAGATACAGGCCATACCAAGTAAGGACAGCAATGAACCAGGTGGGTTTCCTCCAAACGATCACTAACAATAGTCTCTTAATTCCAATTTTTTTTAAAATTCTAGTTCCACCATCTGCTGTTGAAGGATTTGAATCCCAATCCTGGAATCAACAGTCTAGTGATAATACCACTAGGCCATCACCATTCCTTGACAGGTTAATGGAGTAAATGGATAAGTAGTAGATGTGAGTCAATATGGAGAAGTGTGCAGCGATGCACTTTGGTGGGAAGGGCACTGAACATCAATACAAAATAATAGGTACAATTTGAAAGGGGGTGCAGATGCAGGGAGACATGCACAGGTTATTGAAGGTGACAGTAAAGATGGAGAGAGCAGTTAATAAAGCATTTTTGGCATTTTGAATAGAGGCACAAAGTTTAAGATAGAGGAAGTAATGTTGAACTTGTACAAGACACTTGTTTGACCTGAGCTGGAGTATCGTGTTGAGCTTTACCGGAGGACAAAGATGTGAGTGTGAGTGCAAAGTGGTGAATTAAAAATTGAAACCATTAGAAACTCAGGGGTATATGGTTGTGAGCATGCAACATTTCTACGTTGCATCTTTTGGGGAATTCCCAACAGTAGAATGTACCAATCAGGCAGTTGGTGAACCAGTAGTGAGTCTTTCTCATGTATCAGCACTCTGGGGATTGAGGTCTCACCCACCAACAGTTGACAGAAATAAGAGGCCTGTAACTCTTTTGAACAGCAGAGTGAATGGACCAGCGATGCCTGTAGCCAAAAAGGCACCATGCAAGGCCCTTGGATCCAGGCCACAGCTGTTTGACGGCAGGACGGATTTTGGTGAGTAAGATTTAAGGAAAGTAGAGGGGACAGCAGTAAGAAAAGGGATTGGTTCATAACAGGCCATCTCCTTTCCCCATGTTAAGTCACTTGATTAATCCTTTGAAAGAGGGACACCCCCAGGGAACCAGAAAGCAAATATGTAAAGGCTTACTTCTTGTGTTCCCCACATGGCAATTCTCCAGTCCACAAATGAAATAAAGCCTGTTAAGTTGCCATTGCGTAGGCATTCTTGAACCATGCCATCATGGACTTAGCAAGGCTAGAGATAGGATGATGGCAAGGTTCTCCACTACCACTATGCCACCTGGTTAAATGCCATCCTGCCACCAAACCTTTCACTGAGGAGAATACAGGATTCCCACCATATGTTTGGTTTCCCCACTTTAGTGAAATCTACATTATGAGCCGCAAATATATTCTTTTTGTTTCAACTATTTTTGTTATCTCCATGGTGCTTCTCTCATTCATTATAAGACAGTCACCATTTCAAAAATGAGTGGAAGAACATTTGTTAAACAATGGTTGATCAATGGAATCTGGAGGGTGGTTGCACAGGGATTGTCATTGGGTGGAAAAATGTTACCTTGTCTCATAGAGTCATATAGCACAGAAGAGACCCTTCAGCCCATCATCACATCAATGTCAACGGATCTACACCAATATCACTTTCCAGCACCTGGCCCATAGCCTTGAAAGTTATGATGTTTCAAGTGCTCATCCAAATAATTTTTAAAGTTTGTGATGTTTTTCACCTCTCCTACTCTCCCAGGCAGTAGATTCCAGATTCCTAGCACCCTCCAAGCAAACATAAAGCATCAAATCTCCTTTGACCATAAAATGATGCTCCTTTTCACCTTTTAACTAAGGGGAATAACTGCTTCCTATTTATCTTGTCCATGCCCCATATACACTTCATAACCATATACACTTCATTCAGGAGCCTCTCAGCTTTCCTTGCTCTAAAGAAAATAACCTGACCCTATCCAGCCTCTCTTCATATCTGAAATATACCAATCCAACATCCTCCTGTGCAACCCCTCCAACGCAATCATATCTGTCCTATCATGTGATGACCTGAACTACACACAGTATTTCAGCTGTGGCCTAATGAAAGATTTCTACAACACCAATATAACATGCCTGCTCTTACAATCTATGCTACAACTGATCAGAACAGATGCTATGAGCTGCAGGGTCTTTTCTTTTCTGCGCTGTTGATCTCTATGGCTTGATGATAAAGGCAAGTGTCCTGTATGCCTTCTAAACCTGTCCTGCCATCTTCGGGGATCTATGGGCAAGCACCAAAAGGTCCCTCTGTTTGTCTGAGTTTCCTAATATCCTGCCGTTCATTGAGCTATCCTTTGTCTTGTTACTTGTTCCAATCATTTCACCTTTTACAAAGTTATATTCCATCTGCCATTGATTTGCCCATCTGATCAACTAGCCTATATCTCCCTGTAACCTAAGACCTTCTTCCTCACTGTTAACTACCCAGCTAATCTTCATGCCATCTACAAACTTACTTATCAACTTCCCCCTTACATTCCCTTCTATATTAAATACAAATATGAACAATCAGCGACCCAGCACTGATCTCTGTGGTACACCACTCCAATCACACAACAGCCTTCTGCTACCACTCTCTGTCTCCTACCAATAAGCCACTTTTGAATCCAACTTGACAAGTTACCCTGGATCCAATGTGCTTTTACCTTCTTTATCAATCTCCCTTCTCAAAAGCTTTGCTGAAATCCATTTAATTACATCAACTGCACTACCCTCAATTACACATCTGATTATTACCTCAAAAAAATCAGTCAAATGTGTTAAGCATGAGTCTCTCTGATGAAACCATGCTGTCTATCCCGATCAAACCTTGCCTCTCCAAGTGGAGATTTAATCTTTCTTTCAGTATTTTCTCCAATAGTTGCTATACCATTAACAGGAGGCTCAATGCTCTGTAATCCCCTGGTTTATCTTGACCAGTCTTCTTGAAAACCATATTTATGTGTCGTTCAGTCCTCTGGCAACTTTCCTGTGGCCAGAGGGGATTAAAAATTTAGATCAGAATACCTGTAATCTTTTACCTCGCCTCCCACAGCAATCTGGGATACACTCATCCAAAACTGTGTATCTGTCCACTTTTAATCTTACCAAAATCTCCTCATTCCTCACTCTGTCAAACTGATCCAAGAGCCTCACTGTCCCCCTGCCCAGTGGAATCTCACCGACATCTGTTTTATTTAATGTCTTCATACATTCTCTGCAGTTGGGACCAAGCAAATGACTCAAAAGTAATGAAGCGGTTAGACTCTAGAGCAGAGAAGGTGTATATCAGTATTTGAATTGGATGGGCAGATGGCAGAGAAACTTTAAAGTAAAGAAATTAAAATAGCTACCCATTGGGACAAATAAATCCTGGAGGATACAATTACTTAAAGGAAGAGGAAACATGCACAGCAAATAAAAGCGACCTGGGGGGCTGATTAATAATAAATTGAAGCTATCATGACAATGTTCTGAGGCAGCAAGTCCAGCCAGCACATGTATTTAAAAATAGAGAGGAGAAGATGGATTAACAGTATTATCGCTAGATTATTAATTCAGTCCCAGATAATGTTTTCGGGATGCAGTTCAACTCCTGCCATGGCAGGTATTAGATTTTAATTTCCAGAGGAGAAAATCCTAGCATTAAGAGTTTAATGATGATCATGAAACCATTGTCAATTATTGAAGGAAAAACTTATCTTCTTCACTAATGTCTATGAGAGAAGGAAACTGTTGTCCTTACCTGGTCTGGCTGCTAGTGACTCCAGACCCATTACAATATGGCAGGCCCTGAACTGCCCCAGGCCAATCAGAGGCAGGTAATAAAAGCTGGCATGGCCAGTGACATCTGGATCCTGTGAATAAATTTTAAAAAATGAGATTTGAATAAATCAGTAAGAAGCTGAAATATTTTGGCAAGCTTGCCATCTTAAAAGTTATTAGATATGACAAGAGAAATACCTATAATAAGATACAAATAAATGAATGTTTGAAGCATTAGATTAAAGTAGATTAGATTCCTGACAGTGTGGAAACATGCCATTTGGCCCAATCAGTCCACATCGACCCTCCGAAGAGTAACCCACCCAGACCCATTCCCCTATATTTACCCCTGACTAATGAAGCCTGACTAATGGGCAATTTAGCATGGCCAATTCACCAGACCTGCACATCTTTTGGACTGTGGGAGGAAATAAGATGCTAAAAATGGAGGCAGTTAGACAGTACACAGACAGATTTTGCACTCTAGACATATCCTAATTAACTTGTTGATGGCATGACATACCCTCTGGAGCAGGTGGGACCTGAATCTAGGTGTCCTGACTCAGAGGCAAGTACACTACAGCGACTTTAACCAGCCACCTCACCATTTAGTTGATCCAGGAAACATATCAGCAAATATCTATTTTGAGCATGCTGCCCACCTTGTTTCAGCCTGGCACAGACAGGTTAGAACCTATACCCTCGCCCCTAGACATAAACCAAGGCAAAGGTATTTCTAGCCCATAGTGACTGTACCACCCAGTGAAGGCACAGAACTGTAAACATCAACTTGTTCAGACGTGTTAATTTATACAGCTGGAGTGAGTGGTATTTAGAATGCAGACATCCTAGTCCAGAGATATGGCCAATACCATTGCAACACAATGCCATCACCCAACTATATGGATTCAATACAAAAAGTAATTACATAGACCTTGCTGTGAAAAAGAAGCTCAGAAATTGATCACTCAAGTTAAATGAATGCATTTTACCATGCACCAGATTTTGATTGGTTTCATTGAATGCCAGGATATTGATTAAAAATTCTGGTGCTCCGTGAACATGCAGAAGAAAAAGAAATCAGGATCATAGTGATTAACACGTTAGATTTGAGAATGTGAATTTTATGAGGGTGTACCAAAGATTATTAAATATTGATTCAACTAATATTACTTCTTGTTATTTTATATAACGTTGTATACCTTCAATTGATTTCAGGGAGCTTTCTTCAACCAAAATTCTTGTCATGATTGATGCTGTGGAATTGCTGTAGTAGCTGTAAGCACCACTTAAAGGCATGATTCCATGAAGCAGTTCCCTTTTTGGGTTGTAGGGAATCTATTTTAAATCAGGTTTGCATTATTTTTATGCAAACGAAATTTAAAAAAAATTAACAACTGTGTATATTTGTTTGAAGCCACATAATGTAAAATATTCAAAAACATTGTCTGACCTAAATATATTTAATCCATTAGTCCAAGTGTCGCCAATTCCATATTTTGACATACTTGTCTAAATTAGTCAAATAGTTTGAAGAAATCATCAGTTTATCCACAAGAGGAATATAGTATATGTGGTAAACTTGGACTTTCAAAAATCAATTTATGGAGAGACCTGTTGCATAAGTTAATGCCTGTGACATTAAAGACAAAGTCACTTTATAGAGAAAGGAATAACTAAAAGATAGAAAACAGGGATGCTTTTCAGGTTGACAAGATATATTAGCAATGTGTGTTGGTATCTGTCTTATTCTCTACATGCAAGTACTGTAATATACAACTTATCAGATAGCTCTATTATCCTTTTATCATGTGACTACCAGGATTTTAGAGGTAAACAAATGACCTGGGCCACTTGTCATCTAGTAATTCCTGTGCTTCTCTCTCTGTAATTTACTGAAGTCCTGATTCCAGTATCATAAAAAGCAAGCAGACAATTAAGAATAGCATGTTTAAAAATATTTCTGTATGCATTGGTTTAATAATGTTTCATATCAGGACTATTTTGTGGCTTGTGTCGTATAAATTACCCCTCTTCACTCATTGAAGTCACCCCTTTAGATCATTACACTTGTTCAACCCAGCCTGTTCTGCGAATTATTTTTGTTATTGTCATGGACATGAATATCATGCACACAGCTGTTGTTCTGTCTTTCTGCCAACCAGCAGGCAAATAGTCTGCTCCATTTACTTCACCATGGACGATCATTTAAAGCAGAAAGTCATGTTCAAGTGAAGTATTTTGATTGTAAAGAACTCAGGAAAGAAAAAAATGCAGAAAGAAAATAACTTACAATATCTTTTCACTTCGTCGATCAAAACACAACTTGAAGGCTGCTGTATCACATCTGCAAATTCAAGAATAGTAACTCAAATGTCAAGCCAGTCTTCAGTTTGTCAGTTCAGCTATCACCTTCCTGACCTTAGAATTAATCACCTGATCAACTATGAGCTGCTAATGATGCTGTTTGCTGACTGTATCTGTGGTTCGACATTGCAACTATTCTATTTTCTTCATTTTTCCTAAACAGTGTCAATCATAGTCTTTCTCCCTTATTTTAAATTATTATCTGGCATCTTCCTGCGAGGTAGAAGCACCATGGAAGTGCAAGATAAAATTATCTGACTGTGTGTGTAATCTCCCTTCTTGATTTTGGATTCATATCATGCCCAGAAGATTCAGTGTGAGCAAAGATGGGATTTGCTCTTACATATTATTCTTTCACTTTATCACAGCAAAACAAATACAATTATATAAAAGCCTAACACTAGAAAAGGGTTCAAGCTCATACTACTCCTTTCTCCCCAGCAATATCCATAGAGACGCCTAAACAGCAGTGAATAGTCAGCAGTGTCTTACACACCAATGTTCACTGTGAGCTGCTCGACTGCTGGGAAACCCCAAGCACACTCAATCATCCTCCACTCGATGGTTTCCACTTCTGTTTAAACGTACAGAACAGAACTTGAAAGTCCACTCTGAAAGAAAAAAACATTAAAGGGAGCATTGCTTGCTCAGGCTGGTACAGCTGCAACTTCTTTTCACGAGAAAGGTTTCTTTCTTCAGCTGGAATCTCTCCCTGAGAGACCTAAGACAAAACAAAGAGAGTCTGAAGATCACCCCAACAATGCAAACTAGATTTCGGCATCATGACCAAAAAATATCTCACAGTGCACAATTATTTGTCGTACCTATCTCTCAGCTATTGGAACTAGTTTAAATCAGGTTTTGTCTAACTTGTTGAGCCCAATGCGGCTGAGTTCTAACATGGGCAATGATAGCTTCCTCTTCCCAGTGTACTCATCATTCTGCTCCTCCTCAGAGACTGCTCCTGTTCCCTCAATTCCTCAGCATCCTGGACAACACTTCTTTCCTGCCAAGATGGTGTGGCATTCTCTGCTGGACTATACCAAAGATGTGCAGGGTAGACGAATTGTCCATTGTGTTAGGTGCTTAGTCCGAGGGGGGGGTGAGTTATTCTTCGGAAGGTCGGTGTGGACTTGTTGGGTCGAAGGGCCTGTTTCCACACTGTAGGGAATCTAATCATACAGGAGGGTCCCCCCAAACCAGTTTAGCATGGGCAACATTGTATGGTTATAGTTGATAGCCAGTAACCAGCTTTGTAGTAACTCACTCCCTCAAAACCTGAGGTATACAAGAGTGCTTCAGATTGTAGGAGTTTTGACTGCTTCTTCCTGAAAGAAGTAATGGTGATCATAGATGACCTAATCATTAATAGAATGGAACCCCTTCCGACTGATAAATTCCACAACATTGTGATACAGCCCCCTTGGTGCCACATGTGTATGGTGGATGGTACCCGGCACCTTAGGAAACACAACTATATTTCTAAATCCAATTGTTTGGCTAGAGCACTGACCTGATCATGGGGGAATGATGTGGACTGATATGACTTTGCACAGATGCCCTGAGCTGCACTTTGTTTGAATATAATCTGGAAGTCCTTCAGACCAAGCAGTGAATACCTGGCTTCCGTCTTGTGTTTTCTCAACATCCAGTTTGTTTGGCAGGTTAGGTAAGGTAGAAACCTGAATGTTAATGAAGCAAGTTACCAATGAGGCATTTAACAAGTAATGATCCCCCTTCACAAGCAATATGCAGCCGCTTATTGAGAAACTCACCACACCACTTGTGAAAACCACAAAAAGATGGTGAGAGGTGCTTTTGAAGTTGAAATGGGCCTTGCCGGACTTCTCATCTGATTCTGCCACACATCTCGCCATTGCCCACATCACCCAGACCCCCGTACAATTCCCCAAGCTGCTCTTCTCAGCAAGGCGAGCTACTGCAATCAGCAGTGCACAACCATTAGTGCCTGGAGATTCATCAAACAGCAGAGAAAACTTTGGTGACTGTTAAATTTTCTGGATCAGTTTGCTTCCTTGTCCTGTAATAATATGCCTGGTCCTGGTATTATTTGAAATTGAAACTGTTGCCACTTCTTTCGCTGTGTCGGTGTTCATAAGAGTGCGGATAATCTCCTAACAAACTGGTAGAATGAGAGCAATTGTGGATTTTAGGCTTTGCCAATCAATCTGGCAATCTTTGTGGAGAGTTGTCATTTCCATTGGCTTGAAACCACAGGCTTTGTTTGACAACTTTTCTCAGCAAATCAGAAATTAAAGTTGAGGAGCAGCATCATCACAAACAACAAAAACAAAAATTGTTGGAAAAGCTCAGCAGGTCTGGCAGCAACAGTGGAGAGAAATCAGAGTTAACGTTTTGGGTCGAGTGACCCTTCCTCAGTTCACAAAAAAATAAAGTTACAAGATTCCACAGCTTTAAAGAAATGCCAATAAACATTACCATACAGCATTTAAAAAAAAATTCTGCAAAAGATGCGTAACTCATATTCTAACACCTAGCATTAACAAGTGGAAAATGTGGGTAGCAGATTGTGATTAAATACTCCATAGCATTCATCAAA
Organism: Chiloscyllium plagiosum; assembly: GCF_037043375.1. Lineage (NCBI taxonomy): Eukaryota > Metazoa > Chordata > Chondrichthyes > Orectolobiformes > Hemiscylliidae > Chiloscyllium > Chiloscyllium plagiosum. The sequence goes on along the minus strand of NW_028270143.1, from coordinate 65,796,861 downwards.
AGGCAACAGTAATCAAGACATCCCATGGATTTCTCAGCAACTCTCCACAATTGTTAACCATGTAGTGGTTAACCAAATCTCATGAAACTTCACAAGGAATTAAAACTCTTCACTTTTGCCTAATTCATAACGAAGGCGAAAGTGAGGACTGCAGATGCTGAAGATCAGAGTCAAGATTAGAGTGGTGCTGGAAAAGCACAGCAGGTCAGGCAGCATCTGAGGATGAAGCGCTTTTGCCCAAAACGTCGATTTTCCTGCTCCTCAGATGTTGCCTGTGCTTTTCCAGCACCACTCTAATCTTGACTCATAACAAAACCCACTCACAAGAGTCGCTGCCCAAATGAACTGCCCAAATGACTGCTTCTGTTCTGATTGATCACTCTCCTTTCCTGAGTCTATGTCCCTCCCGACTCAAGAAACTCTACTTCATTACTTACAGGTGCAAATCTAGCTTTTCATCAAGCAGGTGGTAGTGTTCCATGCATCTGTTGCCCTTGTCCTTCTGGATAGTAGTGATTGTGAGGTTGGAAGGTCCTGCCTGAGGAGATTAGATGAATTTCTGCTGCATCTTGCAGGCAGTACACATAACTGCCAGTGACTGTTGGTGGTGGAGAGTATGAATGTTTGTGGATATGGTGGCAATCTTCTTGAGTGCTTTTAGAGCTGCATTCCTTTGAGAAGTCACAAATGGTGCCAAGAATTGTGCAATCATCTGTAAACACCCCGCTTCTGACATTATGAGGGAGGGGAGATAAGCAGCTGAAGATGGTTGCGCCTACAACACTACGCTACATAGAGGAATTCCTGCAGAAACGTCCTTATGTACAGGATTCTTTCCCCTACCTGCAGTACATTCTGTCATCCTCAGTGCTTTCTCCAAGTGTTGTTCAAATGAAGGAAAATTGATTCACCAGCTAAAATGGGGGATGGTATGTGGTAATCAGCAGGAGTCAATGTTGGGGATTCCTATGGCAATATCCTTCCAACTGTATTCCACTGTGCCTCCTTGTATGGCTTTGTCCTGCCAATGATAGGACACCATCAGTGCTAATTATTCATTAGATAAATGAATTGGATGAGAATATAGAAAGCACGATTAGTAATTTTGTGGATGACTCCAAGATTGGTGAAATAGTGGACAGTGAAAGAGATCATTTAAGATTACAAAGCGATCTTGATCAGTTGAGTCAATGGGCTGAAGAGTGGCAGATGGAGTATAATTTGGATAAATGCAAAGTGTTGCATTTTGGTAAAACTAACAAAAGCAAAACTTATATAATTAAAAACAGGGTCTTGGGTAGCATTGTAGAATAGTGAGACCTAAGGGTTCAGGTACATAATTGTTTGATGTTTCATTCATATTGATAGGGTGGTTAAGAAGGTATTTAGCATGCTTGCCTTTATTACCTAGACCTTTAAGTATAGGAGTTTGGACGTTTTCTTGAGGTTGTACAGGACTTTGGTGAGGCCTCTTTTGGACTAATGTGTTCAGTTCTGGTCACTTTGTTATATCCTCTGGAAGGATATTATTAAGCTGGAGGATATTCATTTTCCAGGATGTGGCCTGGAACGGAGGGTTTGATTTTAAAGGCAAAGTTGGGCAGGCTGGGACTTTTTCACTGGAGCATAGAGATTGAGAAGTGACATTATAGAGGTTTATAACTTCATGTGAGGTAATAGATAAGCTGAATGGAATGTATCTTTTCCCTAGGATGAGGACATTTCAAGACTGGGGGCATTGTTTTAAGGTAAGCAGAGAAAAATTTTAAAAAGACATGAAGGCCAATTATTTTGCAGACAGTGGTTAATGTGTGGAATGAACTTCCAGAGGAAGTGGTGGATGTGGGTATAGTTACAACATGTAAAAATTATTTAGGTAAGCACATGAGTAAGAAATGTTTGAAGGGATTTGGGCTAAGCCAGACAAGTGGGACTAGTTTAGTTTGGGATTATTGTCGTCAAAGACTGGTTGGATTGAAGAGTCTGTTTCCATGCTGTATGACATTATGACTCTATAACATAGCCAGGGATGGTGATGTTTGTGTATGGGACATTGTCTTTCAGGTATGATTCCATGAGTATGACATTCATGATTTTGTAGAGTCCTTAGGGCTGAGTTTGCCATCAACTTTTCTAGCACCTAGTTCAATGCCAGGTAGTCTGTCCAGTCCCATTTTGAGACTGTGGACAATTAATCTCACTCTACCATTGAACATGCCTTCTGTTGTTGTTCACCTTTAGGTTTTTCACCAGCGCTGGACACCATTCAAGGCCATTCACTTAGTACACAGTAAAGGTTTTCAGTTTTATTGTAGCCACCAGGTTGTAAGCATGTTAAACTCTGTTGTGTTAAACCTCACCATCAATATGTCAATAGAGCTTTAAAAGGCATACTCATGATATCATCACTATATCACAACACTTGACCAAAGGGTATAAAGGTCTCAGTGAGACGTAACAAAATATGCTGACAGATTGATATGCAGCAGGTCTTGGAGGCCAGGTCTTTTTATTAAGCAATATGTTGCGGGGAGGTGGTGGCATAATGGTAATGTCACCAAGCTAGTCATTTAGAGGAACAAACTAATTGATATTATCATGGCAGGTAGTAAAATTTAAATTCAATTTACAAAGCTCAGCTCACCATGAAGCTCCCATCAATTGTCATACATTATTCACTGGTGTCCTTTAGGGAAGAAAAGCTGCTGCTCTCACCTGCGCTAGCCTACACGTGAGTCCATGTTAATGACAGTCTGATCGACTTTTACCTGGCCTCTGAAATGCCTCAGCGAGCTCATCAGTAATAAGGAATAGGCAACAAATGCTTGCTTTGTGATGTCCATATCTTATGAAAAAATATTTCTCTGAAAAATTACATTTCAATTGGATGAACTGTCAAGAGCTACTATAAACAATGCTGAAAGTTTATGTTTAAATTAATAACAAAGTCAGGTTTGGTTTGTGCTTCCTGCCTGTGGCACTGGGTGTACAATGCCCACTTCATGCCTGTACTGTGAGAAGGTTATTTTTACACACTCCAACCACAAAGGTTCAGAACCAATCTTTTAAAATCTGATTCAATTTGAACAAAAAAAGTGTTTCATTAGGTTTGTTACTCTAAATTCCTGAAGGTTTTACCTTTAACAAAGCCATTGAGAAGTTTCAAATTAAAACAGTCTGGCAACATTACAATCATTCCACAGATGTATACAGTAAATGAATCGAACCATGTGTTGAATGAATGAGCTGTGTGAAATTCTATTATATTTCTCTTAACCATGACTAGACAAGACAGTATTCCCTAAAGTTATGTAAAAGATTGGGTTTTCATATATATATATATATATATATATATATGTGTGCATACATTAAAAAACACATTTAAAGTAAATTATTGAATGATTGTGTGTCAGCGGCTATGAGACTGGCAATTGTGTATAAGAAGCAACTGGGAGTAATCAGAACCGGATGCTGCAAAGTTGTGCCTCAGTGCTCTCAGCCACCATACTAATGGCATAAAAATTATAGCTTTTGTCTCAAGGCTAGCCTCCAATGAGACCTTAATTACCGAGTGAAAAGTAAGTAATTGAAGAAAAGGAGTTATATTTTTCTTCTGAGGAAAACTTGATCAAAGATCTGTTATGCTGCTTGATGAGAATTTTCTTTCAAGTTTATTTTTGTACTGAGTTGATCGACTAGTAAGAGAGCCTGTTATGGATATGTACTGTTATTAGTACAAGTAGTTAAAAAAAATGTAGAGACGACTTTTAATATCCCTTATTATCTTTGCTAATGCATAATTGAATTGTATATAAATGTACGCACATTTTACATATGATAAAATCCAAGTTTAATGAATGTATATATTAAATGGATAAATTGGAGTCATTCCAAGGTAGAAATCTCATCAGGACATTGTGATAATATTACTGTTTAAGCTCAATCTGATGTACAGAGGTGAGTTCTACAAACAATTCTGAAGGAGTGTCATACTGGTCTCACAACAAAACTCTGTTTCTCTCTCCACGGATGCTGTCAGACCTGTTAAGATTCTCCAGCATTTTCTGAGCTTGTTGCAGATTTTCAGCATCTGCACTATGTTGCTTTTAATCATTTGAAACAAGTTGAAGGTTAACATCTCAACTACCAATGAAGCAGTGCCCTCCAGCCACTAACCACTCTCCTGTGTTTCCTCACGTACCCTCTAATCTATGTTCCTATCGTGTCAGATCCAATTGAAAAAAAATTAAAGCAGAAAAACACATCCTTTTTACCCACATCCAGCAAAGAAGTATTCACATGGCAGTTTATTGTATATTTCTTAAGTCATTGTTACTTCTATCTCTTCAACCATTCCCCACATGTGCGACTGTCAAGAGACAATAATTTAGTAGAAATGCAAATGCCACTGCAAAATGACGAGCAAAATGAGCCTTCCTGCCACAGACTTAGTTGGAGTGAAGTGGGAAGATAGTGGCTACATCACTTACCATCCAATTAAATACACCAATCATCCAACATGCCATGGAGAAGATACAAGATTCTGTTTCTATTTGGAAGTCACAACCTTTCTTTGAAGTTGATATCCTTTACAGAGTTTTCACTGCTTACTGTACAACATGTATGTGTTTATGGATTATGAAAATTGCAAAATTGACATTTAGATATTATTAATTTGCAAATAATTTATCACATGATTCCTTGAAACTGGAAAGTTAAGCAGTTAAAGAGATTGGATAATTTGTTGTTTGCAAAAATATTAGCTTTAAAAATGTCCAGCAAAGTTATCCCTCTCTTAAAAAAGATTATTGTCATCACATAGCAGCAGGCTTTGAACAGAGGTAATGGGTAATTCTTTAGTACACACCGAGAAGCTGTAGGCCATTGTTAAAGAAGCTTGCAAAGATAAGCAGCGCTATCTTGTTATCTCACTATCTCTCTATCGCTCTCTCTCTCTCTCTCTCTCTCTCTGTCAGTAAGAGTCAGAGCATGGAGCTGAAAGCAACACTTTCTTACATTTCTCTCAGAGAAATAATTTGATAATACCTAATAAACTTTCAAACATTCAGACTCCTAACTGTTTCTCAGCTGAGTCTGAAATCTGGTTTGAAGATATTCCATTATTTGTGACTGAGAGCAATTGGATTGTAAAGTCAGGAATTCATTAAAAACTGTGAAAGCAGTTGTGTCAACGTGCTTTGAGGAGGTGGCAATGGCCTGGTAGTATTGTTGCTGAACCTGTAATCTGGAGACCCAGGTACTGTTCTGGGAACTAGGTTCAAATCCCACCACAGTAGGTGGTGGAATATGAATTCAATTTTTTAAAATTTGGAATTAAAGTCAAATAATGGACCCTGAAACCATTGTCAATTGTCATAAAAATGCATCGGGTTCCCTAATGTCCTTGAGGAAAGGAAACTTGGTCCGGACTAGATGTGAAACAGACCCAGAGCAATGTGCTTGACTCTTAGCTAGACCTCTGAATTGACCTAGCAAGCCACTCAGTTATCATCCATCAGAAAGTCCCCCAAAAAATAAAATTTGATAGGCCACCGGGCATCGATTATTGCACTGGAAATGACAACAGCAAAGAGTCCTATCAACACTGTAAAGTTCTTCTTACTAACTTATGAAAGCTAGATCCAAAACTGGGAGTGCTGTCTCACAGACTAGTTAACCAATAGCCTGACATAGTCATACTCACAGAATCATCCATACAACTTCCCAGACATGACCATCACCTTCCCTGGGTATGTCCTGTCCCACTGGCAGGAGAGACCCAGCAGAGGTGGCATCACGATGGTATACAGTTGGGAGGAAGCTGTCCTGGGAGCCCTCAACATTGCATCTGGACCCCCATGAAGTTTAAATACAGTGCACTGTCACCTGTGCCATCAATGTGCCCTCATAAGGTTTTTCTTTCATTCTTTCCCTCCCACCAGGTCTCAGTGTTGACACAGGCTCTACAGTTGGGGTGGAAGGAGCATGCTCAATCAGCTGGAGGTTTGATCAGGTGACCCTGGGGGTTTATGTTTGTGAACAACTCTGGCATGCTGAGGGTCTCCTTGCCACAGAAACATTTGTTGGCTTGAACGTCCAAGGGTTGGACAGAGGTGTGTGGCCAATTAGGGATGGGTAATAAATGTTGACCTAGCCAGTGTCATGCACATCTGTGAATACATTTAAAATACGGCAGAGGTGGTGCGCCCTCTCACAATTGGAGTATCCTTAAAGGATACTTCAGAGGGATCTATGTATGGTTCAGCATCCAAATGAGTGTCTCCTGATACGGCCCTGTCTCCTTGTGAGGAAGGGTCACCTGGAGTGTGAGCAAGGTGCCTCCTTCCCCCTGTTTCCATAGTTACAGTCCGGAGGAGCAATGGCTAGGATGACGGGGTGCAGGTTTGTATCGAGCAGACACTGAGGGTGCTGAGCCTGGGCTCTCCAGGGCAGCTGCCAGCCTGTCCATGGAGACAATCACATGCTTGACGCATTTGAGTCCCATAGCATAGCTGCACTTCTGCAGCCTCTGAACAATGAGGCCATTGTTTCCCACATTCCTGATTGCTCCTCCTGTTCCTCCCTGTGCATGCGGACTCAGACTGTGATTACTGATGCTGCAGGGTCCTCTACTGCCTGAGGCTGAGCAGGTATCTGGTCTCCAACAGTCTCCAAGTGGCAGCGGAGAACTGTGGCAGGGATGTGCTTGCTAGATTGTGCCCCCATATTTCCAAATCTGACAATTCCACTGAGGTGTCACATCTGATGGGGGATGAGGGTTCAGGAGGCAACCTTGCTGAGGTGGAGGAAGTCCCTTCTGGGCAACCAGACTATTTTACTGCAGGGGCCATGACTTTCCATCAGTACCTGCAGCTCGTGAGGGAGAGAGGTGTCATGGCCAATGACTAGGAGTGGTTGTGCAACAGATGACACTGATAGAGGGTTCATGTGAGAGTTGCAATGGCATGCAGATTACTCCATTGACAGGGCATGGAAATCTTAGCATCCCTATAGCTCTCCCCCTATGAGGGACTGGAATATCCTCTTATCCTGGGTGAGGCAGCTAATCTCAGTCATTACACCACTTATCCTGGCTCTTTCCGACCTGTTATGAGCTATTTTCTCCTGTAATGAGGGAAAGGAAAGGATAAAACGATATGACACTAGGTTGCACAGCTGATCTGGGTGATCAAATGGTTGTGAGGTGGCCCAGGTGGGTGAGTAGGCAGCACAGAGGCCAAGCAGGGCTCGTAGTGTGTGGGAGGTTGGGAGTGTGGGGACCAAGAGTAAGGGAAGGATGTTGCAGGCAATAGTGGGAGAGGTAGCCTTGCTGGGAGGTAGGTGCAGTAACAAAGATAGATGAGTGTTAGGTAACAGAGAGAAGAGTGTGCACTTGGCAGAGCTGAGGAGGTCATTGACCTTCTTGTGGCATAGCTGATCGTTCCCCTGGACCTGGAGACCACACTGAGCAGGGTGCTGACTTCAGACCTGATGTTAGAGTTTGGTGGCGTGACCTCCTCTACCAATCCCCTCGGAACACAATACCCCTTCTCTGTACCAGTCCATATACTATACCCTGTTGGAATTTCAAAGCACCATTTTCCTCTTCTCTGACACCTTGAGGAAGATGTCCATCACCATGGAGGGCAGATTCAGAATGCTGGTGCATATCCTGGTGCCTAACACTTAGGAATGAAAGATGCTGGTCTTTCTGGCAATATCCAATGAGTGACATATTGTTCTGGGAATGGCAAGCATTTGGATTGAGCTAGATTTGTGTGAGAAGGACACAGTCAGAGCAGGCTAGGTGAGTTTGATAAGATATGGTGAGAGATCTTATAAGGTCTTACGGTGAGAAACTCTCTTTGAAACTTGACAAAACTAGGGCTTAGCCAAAAAAGCATATGAATCAGCCTACTGGAACTGCAAATTGTCATGCTTGCTGTGTTTCAAGGAAAGACCTTAATGGTGTTTTACCAGGTATGTCTCCAGCATAAGCTTGAATAAAATCAGTAATATCTGTACCTGAGCCTCAAAAGTGGCTGTTTAATATTACCATAACAGCAGTATATCATCCATAAATTCAGGAAGCTTTTAAAAGATACCATCAGACATTTTTTATTCACTCATGAGACACGGGCATTTCTGGAAGATTAGATTTCCTACAAGTAGGAAATAGGCCCTTTAGCCCAACAGGTCCACACCAACCCTTCGAAAAGTAACCTACCCAGACCCATTCCCCTACCCTATATTAGAACATAGAACATAGAACATAGCACAATACGGCACAGAACAGGCCCTTCGGCCCACGATGTTGTGCCGAACATTTGTCCTAGCTTAAGCACCCATCCATGTATCTATCCAATTGCCGCTTAAAGGTCGCCAATGATTCTGACTCTGCCACTCCCACAGGCAGCGCATTCCATGCCCCCACCACTCTCTGGGTAAAGAACCTACCCCTGACGATCCCCCTATACCTTCCACCCTTCACCTTAAATTTATGTCCCCTTGTAACACTCTGTTGTACCCGGGGAAAAAGTTTCTGACTGTCTACTCTATCTATTCCTCTGATCATCTTATAAACCTCTATCAAGTCACCCCTCATCCTTCGCCGTTCAAATGAGAAAAGGCCTAGCACTCTCAACCTATCCTCGTACGACCTATTCTCCATTCCAGGCAACATCCTGGTAAATCTTCTCTGCACCCTCTCCAAAGCTTCCACATCTTTCCTAAAGTGAGGCGACCAGAACTGCACCAGTACTCCAAATGTGGCCTAACCAAGGTCCTGTACAGCTGCAACATCACTTCACGACTCTTGAATTCAATCCCTCTGCTAATGAATGCTAATACACCGTAGGCCTTCTTACAAGCTCTATCCACCTGAGTGGCAACTTTCAAAGATCTATGAACATAGACCCCAAGATCCCTCTGCTCCTCCACCTTACTATGAACCCTACCGTTAATGCAGTATTCCGCATTCTTATTTGTCCTTCCAAAATGGACAACCTCACACTTGACAGGGTTGAACTCCATCTGCCACTCCTCAGCCCAGCTCTGCATCATATCTAAGTCCCTTTGTAGCCGACAACAGCCCTCCTCATTATCCACAACTCCACCAATCTTCGTATATCTGCAAATTTACTGACCCACCCTTCGACTCCCTCTTCCAAGTCATTAATAAAAATTACAAACAGCAGAGGACCCAGAACTGATCCCTGTGGAACTCCACTTGTAACTGGGCTCCAGGCTGAATATTCACCATCTACCACCTCTCTCTGACTTTGACCGGTTAGCCAGTTTTCTATCCAACTGGCCAAATTTCCCTCTATCCCATGCCTCCTGACTTTCCGCATAAGCCTACCATGGGGAACCTTATCAAATGCCTTCCTAAATTTACTATATTTACTGAACACTATGGGCAATTTAGCACGGCCAATTCACCCGACCTGCATATCTTTGGATTATGGGAGGAAACTGGAGTACCTCGAGAAATGTGCAAACTCCATACAGACAGTTGCCCAAGGCAGGAATCAAACTTCAGTCCCTGGCTCTATGAGGTAACAGTGCTAACCACTGAGCCACCATGCCGTCCAGGAAGGCCAGCATTTACTGTCCTGTCCCTAGCTTCCCTTGAACTGAGCAGCTTGCTAAATCATTTCTGAGGGCAATTGAAAATCAACCACATTGCGGTGGGTCTGGAGTCACATGTATGTGCCAGACTAGGTGACGATAGCAGATTTCTTTCCCTGAAGAGTATTACTGAGTCAGATGGGTTTTCCTCAACAATCAACAATGGTTTCATGGTCATCAGTAGACTCTTAAACCCATATTTATTTTTGTTGAATTCAATTTCCATCTTTTGCTGTGGTGGGATTTGAATCTAAGTGCCCAGAACATTAGCTGAGTTTCTGGATTAATAATCTAGTGATAATACCACTAGGCCATTGCCTTCACATAAGAACTCTCAAGACAATGATGAAAGTATTTTTTCATGAATATCATCAGAATTGGAACTAAGGTTTGAATTTACTGGCATTTGCCACCAGAGATTTTCAAACTGAATCTTTTGGGTTTCGAACATTTAATTTAATTCATGATTATGCGATAAGAGGTCCAGTAAAATTGATTAAGGAAAAGGTGTTAAGCCAAAAAGATGAATCCGCTATGTTGTATTATGTGTCCATGCTTCTAGAGAGATGCACAGGAGCATTTTAAAATTTCACAAGCAAAGACAAAAAAAAGCAGATAAACATGCTCAAACCAAAACATTTCAATAGGAGATTAAGTATTAGAGTCATTACTTTATAAGAATAAACCTCTGAAAGCAAGCTTCAGTGGTCCTTACAAGGTCATTAAGAGGGTAATGGAAGTCAATTATTTGATAGAGACATCAGATTACAGGAAAAGGAATCAGTTATATCATATAAACATGTTAAAACAATATTGTCATAGAGAGCAAGGGAAGAAAAAGCAAGTAGGCCAAGTGGTAAGAAGTGTGGAGGATAATAGAGTCAGTATGAACAAGGTAGAAGGAGATTCAGATAATGTATAAATTGAACATCCTACCATCTCGTCAGCTAATAGTGAGAAACTGAGACAGGTAGAGAGCAACTTATTATATCCAGAGGAAGGACAACAAAATGATTGAGTAAAGTTAATAATGGAATTCTAGGACATCAGTAGAGAAATTTTTGGATATACATTTATAGCTAGACATGACATGGATGCCAGGGAATCACTACTAATCTAATATCATCGTTATTGGTCAAGCCCAGAAAAATTAGCGTAGGTCAAAACACAGATTCAATACATAGACTCAGAGCCATACAGCATGGAAACAGACCCTTCAGTCCAACCAAGTCATGTCAACAATAATCCCAAATTAATTAGTCCCATCTTCCTGCTCCTGCTCCATATTCCTCCAAATCTTTCGTATTCATGTATTTATTGAAGTGTCTTTCAAACATTGTTGCTGTGCCTGCACCAACAACTTCTTTAGGAAGTTCATTCCACATGCAAACCACCCTCTATGTAAAAAATTGCCCGTCATGTCTTTTTTAAAATCTCTCTCCTCCCACCTTAAAAATATGCCTCCTAGTCTTGAAATCCACCATCCTAGGGAAAAGACACCAACCATTAACCCTATCCATACCCCTCATGATTTTAGAAAACCACTATAAGGTCGCCGCTCAACCTCCTATGCTCCAGTGAAAAAATTCCCAGCCTATCCAACTTTTCTTTATCACTCAAACCTCCATACCCAGCAACATAGTGGTAACTCTCTTCTGAGCTCTTTATATCTTAATAATATCCTCTCGATAACTGAGTGACCAGAACTGGACACACTACTCCAGAAGAGGCCTCACAATGTCCTGTACGACCTCAACATAACGTCCCAAATCCTATACTAATAGGTTTGAGCAATGAGAAAAGCACACTAAATGCCTTTTTAACCACCATGAATGTGAGGAAATCAAGTAATTGAGCCTAGTCAAAATAGTTGAAGTTCTCCAGTGGTATTAATCCCAAACCTGATGGATCAGCTTTATATTACATAGATTCCAGAAAAGTAAGTGAAGAAAAAAAAGATTCATAATTGATTCTGGGTGGCACAGTGGCACAGTGGTTAGCACTGCTGCCTCACATGCCAGAGACCTGGGTTCAATTCCCACCTCAGGTGACTGACTGTGTGGAGTTTGCACATTCTCCCTGTGTCTGCGTGGGTTTCAGGGTGCTCTGGTTTCCTCCCACAGTCCAAAAATGTGCAGGTTAGGTGAATTGGCTATGCTAAATTGCCCGTAGTGTTAGGTGAAGGGGTAAATGTAGGGGAATGGGTCTGGGTGGGTATGCGCTTTGTTGGGTCGGTGTGGACTTGTTGGGCCCGAGAGAACTGTTTCCACACTATGAGTAATCTAGTCTTGATTCCTTAGCTGGAAGATTATGTTGATGGGGTTGACATATTCCTTAATAAAATTGACTTATTGAAAGGACATTGTCAACTACCATTAATTGTAGGAGCTGAAGAGATATCAGCTTTGTTAAAGCAAATAGGCTGTATCAATGTCAAAATCAATCATTCCAATTTAAAAATGCTCAAATCGCTTTCCAAAGATTTAGCTGTTGTTGTACAGTAACACCTGTGAAAAGCTCTAACACATTTGGAAACCTTATTTAAACTGTTGCAATTAGTTAATTTCATAATACACCTTGCCAAGAGTAAGTTCATGAAGCAAAGTTAACTCATCAAGGACATATTGTGGAGCAAGGGCAGGTGTTGCTGAGAGCAGCAGGGGTATAGGCGTTGCTAGAATACCCCATTCCTAAAACTAAACAGGAGATCATGAGACTTTTGGGATTTGTGTGTCATCGATTGAAAATTCATGCCTAATGTCAGCAGAATAACTGCATCTCTAATGAACGTAGACATACATAATATGATTAGAATGACACCAAACTGCTTCTGCTAAGTTGAAAGCAATCCTAATGAATGAATTGATATTGATTGCCCTGACTTCATAAAACTTTCAAAATGGCAATTGATGATAGCAACTTGGTACAATCTTGTAACAAGACAATGACTTGAGCATACAGAAGTCAGTCTTGTCCTTTCTAAGAAACTGAATTATATCAAATGAAATACTCTTCAGTGGAAAAGTAAACTTTGGGATTGTCACAGACTCTTAATTATTTCAAAGTTCATGACAATGAAAAGTCATTAAAATACATTGACTATTATTCTTTGACCTTTGAAGAGAAATTTAAAAGTCAAAATGCTAGACTATTTCAATGGAGCTCCTTAATTCAAATAATGTTATTCAACCTGTTAACCTTATATCTGTGTTATGGGAAATGCTAGAATCTATGATAAAAGACATGTTAGATGGACATTTGAGTTAGAATGAACTGATTGGACATAGTCAGCATGGAGCCGCAAATGGGAAATTATGTTTAATAGAGACCTTGATCAGATATACCAGTAGGCCGATGAATGGCAGATAGAGTTTAATTTAGATAAATGTTAGGTGTTGCATTTAGGTAAGGCAAACCATGGCAGGACTGAGACAGTTAATGATAGGGTCCTGGGGAGTGTTGCCAAACAAACAGACCTAGGCGTACAGGTGCATAGTTCCTTAAAAGTGGATTCGCAGATAGAAAGGATGGTGAAAAATGTGTTTGCTTGCTTGTCTTCATTGGTCAGTATATTGAGTATAGGAGTTGGGAGGTCATGTTGCAGCTGTACAGCACCTTGATTAGGCGACTTTTATAGGAAAGATATTGGTAAACTTGAAAGAGTTCAGAAAGATTTAGACGGTTTTTGCTGGAATTGGACCATTTGAGCTATGGGGCAAGGCTGAATAGGCTGGGCCTTTATTCCCTGAAGCACCAGCGGCTAAAGAGTGACCTTATATAGTTTTATACAATTATGAGGGGCATGGATAGGGTGAATAATCAAGGTCTTTTTCCTCAGGTAGGAGAGTCCAAAGCTAAAGGGCACAGGTTTAAAGTGAGAGGGAAATGATTTTAAAAGGGACCTGAGGGGCAGCTTTTGCATGCAGAGGCTAGTGTGTATATGGAATAAGCTGCCAGAGGAGGTGTTGGGAGGCTGGTACAATTACAACATTTAAAAGACATCTGGTTGCATACATTGAATAGGAAGGGTTTAGAGGGATATGGCCCAAATGATGGCAAATGGAAAAGATCAGTTTGGGAGTTCTGGTCAGCATGGACAAGTTGGACTGTTTCCGTGCTGTATCACTCGATGACTATCTGTAGGTGTGCTTTTTGAGAATCTTAACAACAACATTGAAAACTAGGAGTTGATGGATGTACTATATTTAGATATTCAAAATAAAAAAATTGAAAGGCTCCTTTACTGGAGGTTGGTTATAAAATGAAAGTATGTTGGATGTGAGGTAGTGAGGCAGTGTGCAGGCATGGATTAAGGATTGTCTAACAGACAGAAATCAGAGAGTATGAGTAGACTTAGGAGACCTAATTCAGGATTCAGTTGTCAGTTAGGAAAGCAAATGAAATGTGAATATTCATTTTAAGTGGGTGAGAATATGAGAGCAGAGGATTACTGCTGAGGCTGTACAAGGCTCTGGTCAGACTTCATTTGGAATATTGTGAGCAGTTTTGTATCCCATATCTTCATAGAAGGATACTTCATAGAATCCTACAATGTGGAAACATGCCATTCGGCCCAGCAAGTCCACAAAGACTCTCCACAGAGCATTCAACCCAGACTCATCTCCCTACCTTATCCCTGCAACTCTGTATTTTCACATGGCTAATCCACTTAATCTACACATTCCTGAACACTATGGGTAATTTAGCACCGTCAATCCACCTAACCTGCACATCTTTGGACCGTGGGAGGAAACCAGAGCACTTGGAGGAAACCCACATAAACTTGGGGAGAATGTTCAAACTCCACACGGACAGTCACTCAAGGCTGGAATTGAATCCGTTTCACTGGCACTATGAGGCAGCAGTGCATACCTTAGAAAGGATGTGCTGGTCTTGGAACGGGCCCAGAGAAGGTTGACAAGAATGATCCTGGGAATGAACGGCTTGTCATAAGAAGAATGGGTGAGGACTTTGCATCTGTACTCGATGGAGTTTAGAAGGATGAGGGGGATCTGATTGAAACATACAGAATACTGAGAAACCTTGATAGAATGGACATGGGAGAAGATGTTTCTGCTCCAAGAAAGACAAGAACCCGAAGACACAGCCTCAGAGTGAAGGGATAGCTCTTTAGAAATGAGATGAGGAGAGATTTCTCCAGCCAGAGGATGGGGAATGTGTGGAACTTATTGCTGCAGGAGGTTGTTGAGCACAATTGATTGATTGTATTTGGGGCAGAGATAGATAAAATCTTGATTAGTAAGAGGATCAAGGGTCAGGGAGAGAAAGAGGTTGGGAAACATATAAGTGTGGTGAAATTCTCTTTTGTCCTGGTTCATAGCAATAAAAAGAAACAAATTGACCATTTTTATTTATTGAGTAAAATGTGTACATTTTTGATATGGCTCATGAGGTAGTGGGGCTTGTTTATCAGCATGGTCCTCCCATCAGAGGCATAATACTATGTACTCAAAGTCATAGATATGTGCAGCATGGAAACAGACCCTTCAGTCCAACTTGTCCATACTGACCGGATATCCTAAGTTAATCTGGGCCCATTTCCAGCATTCGGCCCATATTCCTCTGAACCCTTCCTATTCATAAACCCATCCAGATGCTTTTAAATGGTGTAATTGTACCAACCTTCACCACTTCCTCTGGCAGCTCATTCCATACACGCACCACCCTCTGTGTGAAAAAGTTGCCCCTTAGGTCCTTTTTATGTCTTTCCCCTCTCACCTTAAACCTCTGCCCTCTATTTTTGAATTCTGTTAACTGGGAAAAGGACTTTGTCTATTCAACCTATCTATGCCCCTCATGATGTTATAAACCTCTATAAACGTCATCTTCAGCCTCCAAAGCTCAAGGGAAAATATGCCCAGCCTATTCAGCCTCTCCCTATAACTCAAACCCTCCAATTTGTTCAATATGTTTTGTTCGCTAATTGAAGCCCGAACTAAGTTTTTGTATAATGTTATTCATCATGTTATTGAGGGCAAATATGGCTTCATGGAGTTATTCCTGCCCCAACATTCTTTCACAGCTGGGCTGAACAAAACTAGCTGAGAAAAAGAGGCCATACAGCAACAATAACATAAGCCGTTTTGTTTCTTTAATTAGAAAACAGCTATTGTTCATTTAAAGGTTTATCTCATTTATATAACTACAAATTCCAAAAAGTACTGACTAAGTAATTATATTCCAGCAACCAAAGAAATTTGCTTCACTACATCGATATCATCATGCAAAATTCTTTCCCTGAAGAAATGCACCCTCCTCATTTCCACAGTTCAGCACCCCTTCCCTTACAGCAGCTGAACTTCTGATCATCATGAGTAATTCCACAAGAGACTGACTAACCCTATAATTAAAACGGTACAACTGGCATGCCTTTTCCATGCTGTTATACAGTTCAATCACAATTTAAGTGTCACCCTGTAAATTTTCATGTCACACTTAAAACAGTATAATGGAACAAAAGCAGTCATTTGGAATGTGCAGAATCACCCAGCAATTATCAATGTTCATATAGAAACTGAATGTTAGGAAGCATAATTAATCCCAAAGATCAGCCGTTCTTGAAAAAAAGAGCCCTGTTCTAACCTGCTGACTAGAGGGCAATTGAAGTTTTAAAACAGCCAGTCATTATTTAACAAGAATTCTGCTTTTTCCTTAAACAGATAGAGATTCACCAGGGAAATAGAAAAGAACATTGCTTATTATATTGTCAACTATTTCCATCCTTATAAAGTAACACAAGCTCTGACTTGGAATCTCTATTTTATGAGTGACTTATTGATTTCATTGGAGTCAAATCCGATGTTATAGTCTACACTTGTGACACCAGCCGTGACTGGTCAATTGTGCAGAAGTTATGTAACATGGCTTCAGGCAGATGAATACCCAAGGGGAAATCATAAAACACTAGTATCATAGGTAACTGTAACTTAGTATAGCACAGAAGATAACCATTGGGTCATTAGGTTATTTGAAAGTGTAATCCAGTTAGTCTGATTACCCCAGCCCATACAATGGCAGAAATAGTTCTCTGACTTCCTTTAATATTTTATGATTCCTCTGACACTTTAGACTGCAGCACTGAATTTGCTTCCACTCTTATTCCTGATATTTGTGACTCATGCATTTATCCTCAGGCTTGTCATTACTATGTCTCTGCAACAGCTTGCTCTCTGTGGGAGCTCCCTTTCTGAATTTCACTGTTCCCTGTTATTAAGGCTTGCCTGGATAACTTCTGTGAAACCTCATTCTCACAGCCATACTGACTGAGCACTGTGTGCTCTAAACATTTTAACAAACTGCTGTTCACTGTCTTGATAGATGATCAAGGGCCTGGTTAAGAAAGATTTTCATGACAATCATTTCACTTCCACATCATTAGTGACTAACTCATTTCTGATTATGTCTCTTCTCTCAATCATATCTCCCAAATTAAACCAAGACTTCATTGGTGGCTGTGGGTGTCTTTCATATCAAAGCAGATCTTTCAGAACAATGCTGAGAAAATGTTTTAATGGCTCTCGGTGAAATTTGCTCACTTTAATTTGTATCTTTTATCTTTCTTGAACAACTAAATTTGCACTTTTTTTGTGGTCTCCACAATTGTATCTCAGATTATCAGATTGGCATTATCTATGTATAGTGCCAATCCATCATTACCCCCAGCAATCAGCTTTAATAACATGGTAAAACGATGGGGTTTTGAGGTCATTTGATGGATTGTGCAATGCAAAACCTAAATAACCATTAGAGTTTCCTTAAACTACTCTTAGAATCAAAGAATTATAAAATCACTACAATGTGGAAGCAGGCCATTCAACCCATCGAGTCCAAACTGACCCTTTGAAGAGTATCCCACCCTGACCTACCCCCCACACCCTATCCTTCTAGTTCCCATGGCCAATCCACATAACCTACACATCTCTGGATACTATGGAGCAATTTTAGCATGGCCAATCCAACTATTCTGCAAATTATACTGCTTCTAAAAGCTAGTCCTTCCAAATAACCCTGTTGGACTATAACCTGGTGTTGTGTGATTTTTAACTTTGTCTACCCCAGTCCAACACTGGCATCTCCAAATCATGTTCTAAAAATGTTCAAGTTGACAAATGGTCATTAGTGTTATTGTCATTCCAAAAATATATAATTGTAATTGGTAGAAGTGGGTGACACAATGGCACAGTGGTTAGCACAGTTGCCTCAAAGCAACTGGGTTTGATCCCAGCCTTGGATGACTGTCTATGTGGAGTTTGCGTATTCTCCCTGTTTCCGCCAGGGCTTTGGTTTCCTCCCGCAGTCCAAAGATGTCCAGGTTAGATGGATTTGCCTTGCTAAATTGTCCATTGGTGATCAAAAAATGTGCAGGCTAGATGGGTTAGCTATGGTAAAGGTTTATGGGATAAGGTTGGGGTTGGTCTGGGTGGGATGTTCTTTAGAGGGTCGGTGCAGATTCAATGGGCCAATGGCCTCTTTCCGCACTGTAGGAATTTTATGAGGTGACAACAAATAGATTGAGACTTGCAGCTGCCTATAGCACACTATCTCTTCCCACATTATGTCTCCAAGAATGTACTGATAACTTCTTGGATATATTTGATTATATTTCAACAAATATCATACTAAAACATACCCAACTTACCCAGAATAATAGCTGACATTGTAAATGCTCTCTATTTAAGTGTTGTTCCTTCTCTTTTGCAAACCTGCCAACATCATCACTTCCTCAAAAGAAAAATACTTGATGCCATCTTTGCAAAGTATATTCCAATCTTTAACCTCCATTTCTTCACCAAAGTCCTTAAGAGGCATACAAATCCATGGTCATCATTCCCAGAATTCCATTGTTGAATCAGGGGAGGGGATTGGCCTTGTGGTCTATCACCAGACTATTAATCCACACACCCGGGCGATATTCCAGGGAGCTGGGCTACCAATTCTACCATGACAGACAAAGTCATTTTTTTATAAATCTGGAATTAAGAGTCTAACAATGACTGTGAAATTCTTGTTGATTATCAGAAAAATCCACCGAGTTCATTCATTTCCTTCAGAGAACATAACTGCTATCCTTACCTGTTTTGGCCAATATGTGACTGCAGACCCTTCGCAATGTGGTTGACTCCTAAATGCCTCTGGAATCCAGCAGGTTATACTCATATCCCATGAATGAATAAAAACAATTAAAAATCCCTCTCATCAGGATTTTGCCCTTGATGCACGACCAAAACAGATCTTATAAAAGTCATAATCGGCATCTACTATGATTAGATTTCCTACAATGTGGAAACAGGCACTTTGGCCCAACGATTCCACACCGACCCTCTGAAGAGTAACCCACCCAGACCCACCTAACACTATGTTCTGGATTACTGGTGCTGGAAGAGCACAGCAGTTCAGGCCGCATCCGTGGAGCAGTAAAATCGACGTTTCGGGCAAAAGCCCTTCATCAGGAATACAGGTGGAGAGCCTGAAGGATCTTTCCACCCTTCAGGCTCTCTACCTGTATTCCTGATGAAGGGCTTTTGCCTGAAATGTCGATTTTATTGCTCCTCGGATGCTACCTGAACTGCTGGGCTCTTCCAGCACCACTAATCCAGAATCTGGTTTCCAGCATCTGCAGTCATTGTTTTTACCCACCTAACACTACGGGCAATTTAACATGGCCAATTCACCTGACCTGCACATCTTTGGACTGTGGGAGGAAACCAGAGTACCCAGAGGAAATCCATGCAGACACAGGGAGAATGTGTAAACTCCACACAGACAGTCGCCTGAGGCCAGAATCAAACCTGGGACCCCGGTGATGTGAGGCAGCAGTGCTAACCACTGAGTCACTGTGCCACTCTTAAAACCAGCTGCTCGCGTTGGAATTTAAATGCAGCAGTGTTTAACACTGAATTTTAGCACAAAGCACGATAACAGGGGCACAAGGCAGCGGTGGGAGGTGAATCCATGCCTCTGTGGAGTCAAGAACCTTAAGGGAGCGGCTTAGACCGCTCGGCCATGGTGGCCTTCCTAATCCTCCTTGACTGCCATTGACAATCCTCCACGATTGACTTGGGTACACATGGAACTCAAGATCAATGTCTAAGACACTGAGGATGTTGACTTGCTCGCTGAGCTGTTAAGTTTGGTCAGAGACATTTCGTCACAATACTCGGTAATGTCATCAGTGCGCCTCATTGGTGTTCTGTCCCGCTTGCTGTGTGTCTGGATCTGCTAGGGTTGGTAGTGTCAGTTCCAGTTTTGATGTTGCTTCTGTTTCTTCGTGGTTGGTATATGGAGCAAAAACACCCTGCAGCACCCTGGAGCTGCGCAAAGCAGAAGAAGAACATCCACACAACGTCTTCAGGAACAATGGGTACTCAAAAAGCGTAGTCCGACGATACCCACACAACAGATCACAGTAGGAAGATACAAAATGTCCTGACGCACTGACCACAATGCCATACATTAAGGACTTATCAGAAATGACCACCAGACTACTCCGACCCCACATGCTAGCCCACAAGCCTACTAAAACACAATGACAGCTACTAACAAGTATAATGGATCCTATACCCACAACCAACAGGACCAACGTCATATACAAAACCATATAAAGACTGCCAAAACACTAAAGGGCTTATGCTCGAAATGTCAACTCTCCTGCTCCTCAGATGCTGCCTGACCTGCTGTGCTTTTCCAGCACCACACATTTTGACTCTGATCTCCAACATCTGCAGTCCTTACTTTCTCCTAAAGTTTAAAACACTGCATAGGGCAAACAGGAAGGAAATTAGCCACCAGGGTACACAAACACCAACTAGCTATCAAGAGGTATGACCAGCAATCACTTGTATCATTTCGCATGAACACAAATTTGACTGGGACAACGTATCCATCCTAGGACAAGCCAAACAGAGACATGCACAGGAATTCTTGGAAGCCTAGCCCTCAACCTGGAACTCCATTAAAAAAAAACATGTCGAGTTAGACCCCATATACCTACCATTAAGAAGCAGAATAAGCAACAAAACTGGAAATGACACCACCAAACCCAACAGACCCAGACACACAAATAGCAAGTGGGACAGAACATCAATGCTTCACCAGAGGTGCACTGATGTTGTTACCTAGTATGGTGATGAAACGTCTGTGAACAAACATACCAGCTCAGCGAGCAAATCAACAATCTCATCTATAACCTGAGCTACTAATCTTCTTGAATACTCTGTTCAAGGGCGGCACAGTGGCTTAGTGGTTAGCACTGCAGCCTCAGAGCAATAGGGACCAGGGTTGGATTCCAGCCTCAGCTAACTGTCTATGTGGAGTTTGCACATTTCCCCTGTGTCTTCATGGGCTTCCTCTGGATGCTCCAGTTTCCTCCCACAATCTAAAGATGTGCATGTCAGGTGAATTGGCCACGCCAAATTGTCCATAGTGTTCGGTCCATTAGTCAGAGAGGAATGGGTCTGGGTGAGTTACTCTTCTGACGGTCAGTGTGGACTTGTTGGGCCAAATGGCCTGTTTCCACATTGTAGGGAATCTAATCTAATCTAAAGACACCGTTACGTGGAATTCTGGAGAGAAAAAAAATCAATGTATTTTTTAAAACCTGTCTTTTTTTGTGTCATTTGCTTTGAATATTTCTCTTTGCCAGATATACAAATTTTCAAATATAAAGGAAAATATTAAGAATACTGGAGAATATGAAATAAAAACAGACAGTGCTGCAGAATTTCAGCGGGTCTGGCAACATCACTTTTTGATTTTTATCTTAAAAATATTGAGAAAGAGTAAAATAATGACCTTTTGGCTGGTAATTAAGCATTAAGTGATTGAATAAAAACTGAAAGAACTGCAGGTGCTGTAAATCAGAAACAAAATTAGAAATGCTGGAAAAGCTCTGCAGGTCTGGCAGTATCTGTGGAAAGAAGTCAGGATTAATGTTTCCGGTCAAGTGACCCTTCCTTAGAACTCTGATTTCCGTCCATAAATGCTGCCTGATCTGCTGAACTTTTCCAGCAATTTGTGTTTTTGATCATGCGATTGAGCAATGAGTTCTTTTTGCTATCCAAATGGCATAGCAACGCAGTGCCTCACAAGTTCAGCTCTGCTGGCTGACTAATAGCTGAAAACTGGGGTCAAGTCATGTTGTGAAACTTTAAGGACTACACTTAATAACAGTCAGCAACTTAATTTTCAACTTGTCTGTAAATAATCCTCATGTTGTCCACAATGTATGTTAACAAGCTGCCTATTGAAATCGAAATCACAATTTCTGAATTTGCTGATAAGGCTAATCAATTTCATAGGATATTAATAAATCTGCAGTATGGACAAATAATTGACAACAGAGATTTAACACAGATAAAAGTGAGGAAATACATTTTGATAGGAGGATTATTATGGATTTCACAGAGTTCCGACAACACAGTATATGGGACACCTGGTTCTCCCTCACTCCATGATATTAACCTGATGGAGGTGACGGATTGGCTTCCTCATTCCGAGCATCACTGGACACAGGGATCGATGTGCTCATGTATGGAGGTCACTTAATACTTGGTAACTGCTATTCTAAGTACCATGAAGGAACAAAAGTCTCTTGGAGTACAAATCTATAAATCAGAGGTCAGTAAGGCAACGGAGTAAAACAAATCAGCAGATTAGTTCTAAAGGAATAAAATTGAAAAGTGGGAAAGTTATACTAAACTATATTGAGTCCTTGGTTTGATCACACTCAGGTGTACAGGTCGGGAGCAGAGAATTGGGATAACTCCCAGCTCCCAAATATGACCCAAGAAAACGTGACCCAACAATGATTAAATTTTCATTCTGGAGGGGTGGGGTGTAATAGGTACTGCACCTGATGCCACTGGAAAGAGCAAAGGCAGACACAGGGGCTGCCGATATGCAGGGGGATGGTGAGAACTGCCTGACCATGACTTTATTACTGCTGTAAAAGCCAACACATGGCACCTAAAGCAAAAAGTCACCATGCTAGCTCAAATGATTCATCAGGATCATGCTAAGATTTAAAAAAAGCTCTTAAGTGTTCTAGGGATGAATTTGTTGTGCAAACATAACTCATTGATTATATTTAAATGCTTTTAAATACTTAATTTGTTACAAAAGAAACATTTATATTGATAGTCCCACTTCAAAGATTTTAAAACTGTGATCAAGTGGTGAACTGACAGGTATCCGTCTGAAATAATGGAAGGTTGTAAAATTCATCATGCACCATTAATCTTATAATGATTATCCTCAGGGTTATCTTAATGGACAAGTAGAACAGGAATCACTAATTTTTCAATAGCACTTTTTTCCCCTGGCAATTTAAAGGACAGGAGATTTAAAAGCCCCTTCCTTCATACCAAGAAAAATGGTGGCAGCAATACTTCTGGATTTCGCTCTCCAGAATCATTTTGACTCAGTATTGTGACCCTTATTGTCTGTGTTAAATTCAGACCTTGAAGTAAGATATGTAGTTGTGGCTGCCATATCATAAGAAGTGTATGAAGATACAGGAGAAGATACAGAGAAGATTTGCAAGAAATTTGGTGGTAAACATATCAAGAGAGTATTGACTAATTGCCTCTCTCCTGTAAAAAGAAGGTTGAGTGGTGACCTAACAATGTTCTTTAAAATTGTGCAAGATTTTGATCAAGTGGACAGAGAGAGACAAGTTTTCTTGTTTGTGGAAAATCAGAGGCTTACGTAATTTATTGTACATCCTATTTAATATGAGATAGTCACCTAGAAATTCAACCAGGAATTCAGAAGAAACTTCTTCAGCCAAAGTGTGGCATGATTATAGAACTCACTATCAAAGGGAGTGTGGAAGTTAATAGCGCTGTGATGGATTACAGCTTTCAATAAGGCAGCTCACCACCACCTTCCCTAGGTCAACTTCAGGCCTTTGATAAGGTGCCACACGGGAGGCTGCTGAGCAAGGTGAGGGCCCATGGTGTTCGAGGTGAGCTGCTGGGATGGATTGAGGATTGTCTAACAGAAGGCAGAGAGTTGGGATAAAAGGTTCTTTTTCAGAATGGCAGCCGGTGACGAGCGGTGTCCCGCAGGGTTCGGTGCTGGGGCCACAGCTGTTCGCATCATATATTAATGATTTGGATGAGGGAACCGGGGGCATTCTAGCGAAGTTTGCCGATGATACGAAGTTACGTGGACAGGCAGGTAGTACTGAGGAAGTGGGGAGGCTACAGAAGGATCTAGACAGGTTGGGAGAGTGGTCCAGGAAATGGCTGATGGAATTTAACGTGGGCAAGTGCGAGGTCTTGCACTTTGGCAAAAAGAATAAAAGCATAGACTACTTTCTAAATGGTGAGAAAATTAATAAAGCCAAAGCACAAAGGGATCTGGGAGTGCTAGTCGAGGATTCTCTAAAGGTAAACATGCAGGTTGAGTCCGTGATTAAGAAAGCGAATGCAATGTTGTCTCTTATCTCAAGAGGGTTGGAATATAAAAGCAGAGATGTACTACTAAGACTTTATAAAGCTCTGGTTAGGCCCCATTTGGAGTACTGTGTCCAGTTTTGGTCCCCACACCTCAGGAAGGACATACTGGCACTGGAACGTGTCCAGCGGAGATTCACACGGATGATCCCTGGAATGACAGGTCTAACATATGAGGAACGGCTGAGGATACTGGGATTGTATTCGTTGGAGTTTAGAAGATTAAGGGGAGACTTAATAGAGACGTACAAAATAATACATGGCTTGGAAAAGGTGGATGCTAGGAAATTGTTTCCGTTGGACGAGGAGACTAGGACCCGTGGACACAGCCTTAGAATTAGAGGGGGTCGTTTCAGAACAGAAATGCGGAGACATTTCTTCAGCCAGAGAGTGATGGGCCTGTGGAATTCATTGCCACGGAGTGCAGTGGAAGCCGGGACGCTAAATGTCTTCAAGGCCGAGATTGATAGATTCTTGTTGTCTAGAGGAATTAAGGGCTACGGGGAGAACGCTGGTAAGTGGAGCTGAAATGCACATCAGCCATGATTGAATGGCGGAGTGGACTCGATGGGCCGAATGGCCTTACTTCCACTCCTATGTCTTATGGTCTTATGGTCTTAACTTGTGATGGGTATTTAAAAATGCATTTCACGGAAAACTGGGCAAGTATAGGGGAGAGGAGGATTGCCCTCACCTACTTTCATTCTTATTTAAGTGGTCATAGCACAAGGTTTCTGTTTCTGGCACCCACCCACAACACCAACCACCTACCCACACCCCTCCCCCAACTGCCCTACACAGAAAGAAACCTTCACACAAAACAAGGATCTATCCCTTTTGTTTTGCTGCACATATTGGCCTTCAGTGATATCATAGTGTTAATTTACAGATGTATGCTGACCACATCCAGCTCTGGTTCAACACCCCCTATCTCAATGCCTTCACTATTACTAAGTTATCAGATTGCTTATCCTCCATCCTGTATTGAATGAGTAGAAATGTCCTCACTGATGCCACCTATTGCACAACTGCTCCAGCTGCCCTGTTGTTTGGTGCCCCCTCTCACCATTGCTTTATCTTCAGATGAGTGTCTCACAACTACAGTAGTACAGAATAAAGTCAGTGACAGCTTCCGCCTGCATTTTTCAGTGTCTGTTGTAGGGGAGATATGGCCCATGATGCTTTTATTCCCATCCTCTGCTTTGTCTTCTCCCATTGTTTCTCACAGCCCATTTATCTTCGAACTATCCACTACCTCCCTTCCTGCCATCCCTCAGTCCCATCAGCATCTCTTCAGCCCAATCCCATGTTATAAAACAGATAAATATAATAACAAACTTAAGTTTTATCCTCAGAGATAAAACAATTGAACAAATTGTGTTCATGGAAGATTGAGTCAAGCAGCATTTGCTGCGTTAATTATCATTTCTGGTTGATGCAGATGGAAGTGAAATTGCTATTGGGTTCTACCTTCCCACTTGCTCCAGAGGTGTGTCATAACATTTCCAAACAGATTGATCAGAAAAATAGGTTAAATAAAAACAATTTCAAAATAATTATTGTGCTCTGCCTTCAGGGCCATTGTGACACAGTAGTAGTGTCCCTACCTGTGAATCAGGACGCCCATGTTCAAGTCCCACCTACTCCAGAGATGTGTACCAACATCTCTGAACAGGTTGATTAGTTTTTTTAAAAAAGATTTGAGAAGTTGTGCTCTGCAAGGGGCTCTATTGGCAGAAATTTCCTTACTTTCCTTCACCATCACTGTGTCGCACGCCAAGAATTCCCTCCCTAAAAGCATTTGGTGTTTACGTACAGTACATAGACTTGCAGCAGTTCAAAAAGGCAGCTCACTGCCACTTTCTTGAGGACAGTTGGAGACAAGCAATAAATGCTGCCCCAGCCTGCAATTCCCACAAAGGAATCAAACAAAAAAGTGTCATCAGAAATCAACACTTCTCACTTTTGTGCAGGAGAGCAAGCTGTTCTTTTAAAACTCTACAGAATGAGGAATATCAACCACATCAGAAGCCAAATACCAGTGATCCATGTAACCTTACTCAATAATAGCAATACTTACTATCCAATCCTCGGTAGTACAGAGGTTAGTATCCCCGTCTGTCACCCTGGACATCGGGGTTCAATTCCCCGCTGATGAGACTGATACTTTGGGACAGCATTGTGGCTCTTTGGTTAGCACAGTTGTCTCACAGTGCCAGGGACCTGGGTTTGATTCCCACCTTGGGTGACTGTCTGTGTGGAGCTTGCACATTCTCCCCATGTCTCCCCACAATCCAAAGATGTGCAGGTTAGGTGAACTGGCCGTGCTAAATTGCCCATAGATGTGTAGATTAGGTGCATTAATCTGGGGTAACGTAGGATAATAGGAGAATGGGTCTGGGTGGGTTACTCTTTGGAGTGTTGGTGTGGACTTGTTGGGCCTGTTTCCACACTGTAGGGATTCCATGATTCATAGACTCAGATAGTTTGCTGAACCTAAGAGAAAAAATATTCCACTTGAGATTAATGGGTGGCATTGTGGCATAGTGGTTAGCACTGCTGCCTCACAGCAACAGGAACCCAGGTTTGATTCCACTCTTGGGTGACAGTGGGGAGTTTGTATATTCTCTCCATGTCTAGGTGGATTTCTGCTGGAGCTCTGATTTCCTCCCACAGTTCAAAGATGTGCAGGTTGGACGGATTGTCCATGCTAATTTGCACTCTAGTATCCAGGGATAAACAGGCAAAAGTGAGGACTGCAGATGCTGGAGATCAGAGTCAAGATTAGGGTGGTGCTGGAAAAGCATAACAGGTCAGGCAGCATCTGAAGAGCAGGAAACTTGACATTTTGGGCAAAAGCCCTTCATCAGGGATGTACAGATTAGCTGCATTAGTAATGGAAAATGTGGGGTTACCAGGATAGGGTGAGATGCTCTTTGAAGATTCGGTGTCGATGTAATGGGCCAAATGGCCTCTACCTGTACTGTAGGGACTCTATAATTATGTGAGTGTGCAGCAATTCTGCATGGCTGAGAAATCAGAAGATACTACTAACTTCATGAGTTTGGAGGAATTATTCAGTGTCTTCGAAACACAAACAAAGCTTCCAAATCTAATTATCAAACGTCCTTGACTCTGCAATCACCAGGAGTTGGTCACAGACTTTTGATACAGTCAGTTTAACAGTGTACAAGAAGCAGTACCAAAAGAGCACAGCAGGCTTTACTCTGAACCTCATCAAATGACAATCAGACAATGTTATCCAAAAGCACATGTTCAAATGAAATGATCACACCTGACTTTATCTTCATACAATGTAAAAAGATTACTTTCTTTTTTCAAAAATACAACACTTTTCTGACATGACTCAAGGAACATAAAGGTCCCTTCGGTCCAACCCGTCCATGCCGACCAGATATCCCAACCCAATCTAGTTCCACCTGCCAGCACCCGATCCATATCCCTCCAAACCCTTCCTATTCATATACCCATCCAAATGCCTCTTAAATGTTGCAATTGTACCAGCCACCACCACTTCCTCTGGCAGCTCATTCCATACACATACCACCCTCTGCGTGAAAATGTTGCCCCTTAGGTCTCATTTATATCTTTCCCCTCTCACCCTAAACCTATGCCCTCTAGCTCTGGACTCCCAAACCCCAGGGAAAAGACTTTGCCTATTTATCCTAACCATGCCCCTGATAATTTTATAAACCTCTATAAGGTCACACCTCAGCCTCCGACGTTCCAGGGAAAACAGCCTCAGCCTGTTGAGTATCTCCCTGTAGCTCAGATCCTCCAACCCTGGCAACATCCTTGTAAATCTTTTCTGAACCTTTTCAAGTTTCACAACATCTTTCCGATAGGAAGGAGACCAGAATTGCACGCAATAATCCAACAGTGGCCTAACCAATGTCCTGTACAGCCACAACATGACCTCCCAACACCTGAAGAAAGGCTCATGCCCGAAACGTTGATTCTCCTGCTCCTTGGATGCTGCCTGACCTGCTGCGCTTTTCCAGCAACACATTTTCAGCTCTGATCTCCAGCATCTGCAGTCCTCACTTTCTCCCAACTCCTGTACTCAATACTCTGACCAATAAAGGAAAGCATACCAAACGCCTTCTTCACTATCCTATCAACCTGTGACTCCACTTTCAAGGAGCTATGAACCTGCACTCCAAGGTCTCTTTGTTCAGCAACACTCCCTAGGAACTTACCATTAAGTGGATAAGTCCTGCTAAGATTTGCTTTCCCAAAATGCAGCACCTTGCATTTATCTGAATTAAACTCCATCTGCCACTTCTCAGCCCATTGGCCCATCTGGTCAAGATCCTGTTATAATCTGAGGTAACCCTCTTTGCTGTCCACTACACCTCCAATTTTGGTGTCATCTGCAAACTTACTAACTGTACCTCTAATGCTCACAAACAAATCATTTATGTAAATGACAAAAAGTAGAGGGCCCAGCACTGATCCTTGTGGCACTCCACTGGTCACAGGCCTCCAGTCTGAAAAACAACCCTCTACCACCACCCTCTGTCTTCTAGCTTTGAGCCAGTTCTGTATCCAAATGGCTAGTTCTCCCTGTATTCCATGAGATCTAACCTTGCTAATCAGTCTCCCATGGGAAACCTTGTTGAACGCCTTACTGAAGTCCATACAGATCACATCTACTGCTCTGCTTGATGCCTGACGGACCAATGCCTCACTACTTCCACACACGTGCTACATGTTCAAATTGTAGTTAATTTCAGATTCGAGATGAATGTCTTCTCAAGGGTAATAAATGCTGACTTAGCCAAAGAGGCCCACATCCCATGAGTGAACACAAAAAAATTAAAAGCTGCTGAATAACAGGGCTGGCCATGATCAAATAATGTTAATTATTTCATTTTCCTGATTTGCTTAATTAACAGAATTCAAATTCTAACAGCTACCATGATGAGATTTAACTTTGTATTTTGGAATTAATAGCCTGGTAAACCAGCATTTCTGCTGATACACATCTGGAAATGAGTTTCATGGACTCTAAAAGCAGGGACATCTGGCTGCGACAGTCACATCCCATAAGCTGGCATTACTCTTGAAAAGGATAAACAGATGTCCCATTCATCACAGGGAATCTGAAAATGGAGCAGCTCTGAAATAACTGGAACACAGGCAGAGCCACTGAGAAATGTCAGAATCCATCTTTAGGGATCGTATATTCAATTGCATCGTAGTAGCAAATTTGAGACAGCAACTTGCAAATTGGAATTAGAGGAATGAGCAGTAGTATTCTAAATGCAAAATTTGCAATTCATAGCAGTAAAATGATTTTTGAGGAGGCAGTGCTTTATGCATATATTGACCTCATTTCCCGCAATAAGTTGATGTCAATAAATGAAAATAACTGATTTTTTTTATTAAACTAAATACTTCATTTATTGAGTGTCTGTCTAAAGTAGGTGCTGGGGACTTGCAAGCTGTTCATTCAAATCTTTACTATTTCAATCTACATTGGCTTATTTAGGCAACAAGTCTATGAGATGTAGGAGCTGAATGAGGCCATTTGGCTCATCAAAACAAAAGTGAGCGCTGCTGATGCTGGAGATTAGAGTCAAGCGTGTGGTGCTGGAAATGTGCAGCAGGTCAGGCAGCATCCAAGGAGCAGGAAAATCCACATTTGAGCAACAGCCCTTAACCAGGTATGAGGCTGGGAGCCTCGGGGTTGAAGAGATAAATGGGAGGGAGTGGGATTGGGGAAAATGTAGCTGAGAGTGCAATAGGTGGATGGAGGTGGGGGTAAAGGTGATAGGTTGGAGGGGAGGGTGGAGCCAATAGGTGGGAAGGAGGATGGACAGATGGGATGGGTCATGAGGACAGTGCTGAGCTGGAAGGTTGGAGCTGGGGTAAGGTGGGGGGAGGGGAAATGAGGAAACTGGTGAAATCTACATTGATGCTGTGGGGTTGAAGGGTACCAAGGCGGAGGATGAGGCATTCTTCCTCCAGGTATCAGTTGGTGAGGAAGTGGTGATGGAGGAGGTCCTGGATCTGCATGTCTTTGGCAGACTGGGGGATGGAGTTAAAGTATTTGACCACAAAGTGGTGGATTGGTGCGGGTGTCCCGGAGATGTTCTCTGAAATGCTCTACAAGCCCACTGACTCCCGCAGCTACCTGGATTACATCTGCTCCCACCCTGCCTCCTGAAAAAGTGCTATCTCTTATTCCCAATTCCTCTGCCTTCGCTGCATCTGTTCCCACGAGGACAGTTCCACCACAGAATACACCAGATGACCTCCTTCTTGAAAGACCAAAGTTTCCACTCCCACGGGGTTGATGATACTCTCCAGCACATCTCATCCACAGCCTGCACCTCCGCCCTTGAACCCCATCCCTCCAACCACAACAAGGACAGAACCCCAAGTCCTTACCCTCCACCCCACCAACCTCCATATACATCGCATCATCCTCCGCCATTTCTGCCACTTACAAATGGACCCCACCACAGATATATATTATTCCCACCCCTATCCGCTTTCTGTAAAGACCGTTCCCTCTGCGACTACCTCGTTAGGTCCACAGCCCCTAACAACCCACTCTCCCCTCCAGACCCCTTCCTTCCACTGCAGGAATTGCAAAACTTGCACCCACGCCTCCCCCCTCTCCTCCATCCAATGCCCCAAAGGAGCCTTCCACATCCATCAAAGTTTCACCTTCATTTCCACACATGTCATTTACTGTATCTGTTTCTCCCAATGTGGTCTCTCTGCATTGGGGAGCAGGATGCCTACTCGCAGAGTGCTTCAGAGAACATCTCCTGAACATCCACATCAACCAACCCCACCGACCTGTAGCCGAACACTTTAACTCCCCCTCCCATTCTGCCAAGAACATGCAGGTCCTGGGTCTTGTCTATTGCCACTCCTTTACCACCCAATGCCTGGAGGAAGAATGCCTCATCCTCCACCTTGGGACCCTCCAACCCCATAGCATCAGTGTAGATTTCACCAGTTTCCTCATTTCCCCTCCCCCCACCTTACCCCAGCTCCAACCTTCCGGCTCAGCACTGTCCTCATGACCCATCCCATCTGTCCATCTTCCTTCTCGCCTATCGGCTCCATCCTCCCCTCTAACCTATCACCTTTACCCCACCTCCATCCGCCTGTTGCACTCTGACCTACCTTCTCCCCACCACCACCCATTTATCTCTCCAAACCTGAGGCTCCCAGCCTCATACTTGATGAAAGGCTTTTGTCCAAAATGTGGATTTTCCTGCTCCTCGGATGCTGCCTGACCTGCTGTGATTTTCCAGCACTACACGGTTGGTTAATCGAGTCTGCTCTATGTTCGAATAATGGCTGATATATTTTACAACTCCATTCTCCTGCCTTCTCCACATAACCCTTGACTCCCTTACAAATTAGGAAACTATCCATCTTTGGCTAAAACATACTCAATGACTTGACCTCCACAGCCCTCTGCAGCAATGCATTCCTCAGATTACCAACCCTCTGGATGAAGAAATTCCTCTTTATCTCAGCTCAAAAGGCCTTGCCTCCTGATAGAAGCATTTTCTCCATGTCCACTCTATCCAGGCCACTCAGTATTCTGAAAGTTTCAGTCAGAACCACCTTTCATCCTTCTAAACTCTATTCAGTCCAGACCTGGAGTCCTCAACCACTCTTCATATGACAAGCCCTTCATCCTAGTATCCTAGATTGTTTTAGTAAAGCTCCTCTGAACTCCCTCCAATTCTAGCACATCCCTTCTTCAATTTCTTTGTTCCCCATTACTACTTCTCCAGCCTCATTTTCCAGTGGTTCTATGCCCACTCTTGTCACCCTCTTACTTGTAGATATGTAAAAAAATGTTCTTGCAATCTTCTTTTACATTACGAGCAAGCTTGCTCTCATAATTCATCTTCTCCTACCTTATTGCTCTTTTTTGTTATTCTGTGCTGAGTTTTGAAGGCTTCCCAATCCCCTAGCTTCCTTCTAATCTTCATAGAATCAGAGAGTTCCTAAAGTATGTATGCTTTTCGTTTTGATTTTGTGCTGTCTCTGACTTCCCTTGTCAGCCATGGTTGCATTGTCTCTCCTTAATAAGTTTCTTTTTCCTGGGTTGGATTTCTGCCCTGCCTCCTGAATTACCCCCAGAAACTCCAGCCACTGAAGTTCTACTCTCTTCCTTGCTAGGCTTCCCTTCCAATAAACTCCCTCCAGTTCCTCCCTCATGGTTTCTCGTTTCCTTCACTCAATTGTGATACCATTACATCCAATTCCAACTTCTCCCTTTCAAGCTGCAGGCTGAATTCTATCAAATTATGGTCACTGCCCCCTAGAGGTTATCTCATCTTAAGCTCTCTAATCAAATTCTGTCTCACTGCACATCACCAAAGCCACAAACTACTCCACAAAGTGATCTCATAGACCTTCCACAAATGCACTACCAACCTGATTTCCCCAGTCCACATGTATATTGAAATTCCCCATACTTTTCTTACATATATCTCTTACATACCAGACACACAGTGCCATAATCTGTTAAATTTTGAGTGGCTAAGAACTATCCCAAATATCACTATTTTTAAAAAAAACTAACAGTTTTAATCTTTAAGTCCAAAAGAAAACAGTAGACAACAACTATTTATAACCCCTTTCTCTTAAACTATCTTTTACCTCCCACTCTACAATACTGGGCCGATAAAAACCCTGATTAAGATTTACAAAAAGAAATCATGTTTCAAAACCAGCCAGCTGTGTTGATTCTCCTCCTTAGATTTTCCTCTGGATTGTCTTTTCTTCAGTCTTCTGCTGCACAAATTGTTTATGGACAGGTACCTTTCAGAGAGCTATTCTGCTGGCAGTCTTTTGGTGCTTGGCTCATCTTTGCCATTCTGGCTAACTGTTCAAAATACTCCATTTTATATACTCCAAAACATTGGATCATCTTGTTGGTTTGATGTCATCAAAACATTAAAATTCAAATTCGATTGGATTTTGATATCTTGGGGTATAATTTAAACTGATTGGCCGAGTTTGAATTTTTGTGTACCATGGCAACACAACTTCATCTATTTGTTTCAGAACCAAATGTTTACCTTTTTAAACTGTTCAGCTGACTTTGTGCTTTTAGTCAGCCCTTGCCAGCTTTTCAACTGTCTTAAAGGTACAGTACACACTTACACCTTCAAAACACTTTCTCCCTTAAGAAGAAATAAACCATCATAATGAAAAGATGGCTTCATTATTTTTCTCTATTCCTGAACAACATACCCTGACATACATATGACTTTAATCTAAATTCATATTAACTTCTTCCCACGCATATATACCAATTGAAAATATACCAATCTCATCCAAACTTTATCAGTTAAATGCGTGATAACACATTTGCAATTACATTCTTATGGCCCGCAACATGTACAATTTGTAGATTAAAAGCCTGTAACATAAGGCTCCAACAAAATAGTTTCTTATTCTTGTCTTTAAATAGTTCCAAGACTGTGATCCATGTACACAACCGTTTCTGACACATTGTTCATGACATGTGAATTAAAATATTGTAAGGACAGTACCAAGCTCAATAGTTCTTTTTCAATCATGGAATATTTTCTCTGGTGGGTGTTGAGTTTTTTTGAAAAGTAATCAACTGGCAGTTCAATCCCATCATCATCTTCTTGTAGCAGTACAGCTCCAGCTCCTATGTCACTAGCATCAATGGCAACTTTGAAGGGTTTTGAAAAGTCTGGTGTAACTAAAACTGGAGCGGTGGTTAATATTACATTTAAATGGTCAAATGCCTCCTGGCATTATTCTGCCAACCGAAACTTTGCATTCTTCTTCAGCATATCTGGTAATGATGCCATTACACTGCTGAAGTTAGGAACAAATTTCCGAAAGAATACATTCAGTCCCAAAAATCGAAGCACCTCTTTCTTCAAGGTTGGTCATGGAAGTTTCTCGATGGCCTTCATTTGTGCATTACGTGGGGTCAGGTCAACCTTCCATGATTGATGTTATGTCCCAAGAATGTGACCTCTGCTTTCATGAATTCAGTTTTATTTAAGTTTATCACCAGTTTTGCTTCTCGTAGTTGTTCCAAGAGCTCTGCCAACTGCTATGTGATCTTTCCAAGACTTACTAAAGATCACTACATTGTCCAAATAGTCTGCACAGTTTGTTAACCCAGCCACAACTCTGTTCATGAGTCTTTGGAATATGGCAGGTGCATTCTTCATTCCAAAGGGCTTCACTTTGAATTGATATAGTTCATTTGAGGTTACAAATGCAGAAATTTCATTTGCCATCTCTGATAAAGGTACCTGCCAATAATCAGACAGTAAGTCCAATTTGGTGATGTAACTGGCTTGTCCAACTTTCTCTAATCTCGGTATTGGGTATGAGTCTGATTTTATAATGGCGTTGACCTTCCGATAATCCACACAAAATCATTGAGTCCCATCAAGTTTGGGAACGAAGTCGATTGGTGAACTCCACTAGCTCTGGCTTGTTTCGATGATATTCTCGTTGAACATGGCCTCCACCTCCTTCTGGACCTGTCTGGCTTTGAAAGTATTAAGCCTTTAGGGATGCTGTTGTATTGGAACAGCATTCTCTGCATCTACTTCATATACAATAACATTACTCCTCCTCATCTTATTCTTGCATATGTCCTCATACTGCAGTAACAAACCTTTCAACTGCGTTCTTTGATCCTGAGACAAATAGTTTACTAATGTATCCCACTCCTCAAGGACTTCTGTTTTTTAACATATTTTGAGGCACAGCAAAATCCACAACATTTGGATTTGATTCCTCACTCTGTGGGGCAGTAACTAACACCTGTTTCTCCAGTTCTTTCTCTCTAGTATAATACAGTTTCAACATGTTTACATGACATACCCGATACTTTTTTTTTATCTGGCATCTTTACTAGATAGTTCATGTGACTTAACTTTTTCTCAATTTGATAGGGACCACTAAATCTGGCTTTGAAGGGATCTCCTATCACTGGTAACAGTACTAACACATTATCCCCTCAGGAAAACGTCCAAGTCTCAGAGCTTTTTTTATCTGCCACCAGCTTCATTCTATGCTGTGCTCTCTTTAGGTGTTGTTTAGCTAAATCTCCCACTCAATTTAATCTCTCCCTCACCTCTGATACATAATCCAACTGTGAAATCTCCAACTTTGATCCTGTCAATTTCTCTTTAATTAATTTCAAAGGGCCTCTCACTTCATGTCCAAATATTAACTCAAAGGGAGTAAACTGAATAGATTCATTTGGGGCATCTCTAATGGAAAACAATACAAATGGGATACTTTTATCCCAATCATTCAGGTAGTCCTGACAGGATGCTCTCAACATGGTCTTCAAGGTCTGATGCCACCTTTCTAAAGCTCCCTGGGATTCAGGATAATATGCACTTGATTTAAAGTGCTGTATACCTAAACTATCCATCACTTCCTTAAACAGCATAGCAATAAATTTAGACTTTTGGTCTGATTGAATCTCTCTGAGTAGCCCATACCATGTGAAGAAAACTACTAACTCCTCTACCACCCTTTTTGCCTTGATTATCCATAATGGAATTGCCTCCAGAAATCTGGTAGACACATCCATTATGGTTGGCAAGTACTGGTTCCCACTTTTAGTTCTCAGGAGGGGACCTATCCAATCAATTATAACCCACATGAAAGGTTCTTCAAATGTGGGAATTGGCAACAAAGGTGCTGGTTTTATTAACGCCTGTGGCTTATCTACCATTTGTATGACATGCATGGCAAAAGTTAACCACATCCTTGTGCACTCCAGGCCAATAAAAAATGTTTTTGCACCTTAGCCTGAGTCTTTTGTGCCCGTAGGTGATCTAACACCTCCTGTCTGTACACTACTGGCAACACACTCTGGTGCACTTTGGCCCATTTCTCCTCTGCACTAACCTGCCGTGGTCTCCATTTTCGTCTTAGGATTCTATCTTTCAGATAATAACACTCTGGAATATTCTCTGCCTCCTTTTTGAAGTACGCATCTACATATATACCTTTTATCGTCTTGCCTTTCTGTTGCAAGTCCCTTAGCCTTTCAAGACTAAACACTTCTGTCTGACCCTCTGTCTGTTAAGATTTTTCCTGCACCATTACAAACAGGGTCTTTGCTAACTGAACTTAACTCCT
The DNA here is from genome assembly GCF_037043375.1 of Chiloscyllium plagiosum. NCBI lineage: Eukaryota > Metazoa > Chordata > Chondrichthyes > Orectolobiformes > Hemiscylliidae > Chiloscyllium > Chiloscyllium plagiosum. Next base: position 65,760,589 of record NW_028270143.1, on the reverse strand, counting down.
TCATCTTTCTCTTTAGTTTTTGCTTTGTGCAGTGACTTATGATTGTGGGATCTTGTTACTACACAGTCTGGAAAAATTCCAGGGTATTTTTCTTTTAATTCCTCAGTTTCTTTGTCATCCTTGGACTTCTCCACAACAAGAAATGTCACACCCACCTTGGACCCTGCCAAATCATTCCCAAGAACAAACTGGATTCCTAGAACTGACACTCTGTCCCACTGTTACTTCCCCAGTTCTGAGTTGGCATGCCAATCTGATCTAACATATGGGAAGACTGAGTTTTTGTCCATCTGTCCCACAAATTACCAGTCTCTCGGGTAATAGGTCAGAAAGAGTGCAAATTCATTCATCTCTTACTATTAGAGACTGGTTAGATCCTGTACCTCTGAAAATTATAACTTCTTGCCCTTCTCCTCCTGCTTTTTCTGGGTAAATTTTATCCACAGAGGCAATTTTTAAAATAGAGATCAGACACTAACTCCATATCCAGCCCATGCCGAGGCTGTGCACTCTCCTGCAGCTCCTCAGCTTTTCTTGGGGTTTCCTTTACTACATCCAGTAATGCCACTGGCTTAGCTTCTTTTACCACATCTTTTCCCACAGTGCCTCTCTTTAACCACCAAGCCGGTGACTTTATGTGTCTCACTTTACCACAGTGGAAACACGTGAGACCTTTCACCTCCTTTCCACCCTCTTGGGCTTCTTTTATATCCTGTGGTAAATTCTTAATAGTGCTCTGTACTCAGTTTTGTGGTGTAGGATCACTTCTTCTCTCACCTTCTATCTCTCACTGGACGAAATTCTGGCCAGAAGCTTGTCTTATGTACCAACATGTATTCATTTGCTAATTCTGCTGTTCTTCTCACTTCCTGAACTTTCTGTTCATCTATGTGAATTCTTATCATCTCTGAAAGTAATTTGTTAAACTCCTCCAGCAGAATAATCTCTCTTAGAGCCTCATAGGTCTTAACCATTTTTAAGGCCTGCACCCATCAATCAAAATGACTATGTTTAATTCTTTCAAACTCAGCATAAGTCTGACCTAGTTCCTTCTTCATGTCTCTGAACCATTGTCTATATGCTTCTGGTACCAATTCATAAGCACTTAAAATAGCCTGTTTAACCTCTTCATAATCTCTTGACCCCTCATCTGACAGAGCTGCGAATACCTCACTAACTCTGCCTACCAGTTTAGTCTGAACTAGCCTTACTCACAAGTCCAGACCACCCCATCTGCCTAGCCGATTTTCAAATGAAATAAAGAAGGCTTCAACATCTTTCTCATCAAAATGTGGCAGAGTTTTGACATATTTGTATATATCACTACCTTCTCTTTTAATCTCCATCCTGTTAACTTGACTTTGCTGACTAAGTCACAATTTCTCAAGTTCAAATTCTCTCTCTTTTTCTTCTCTCTCTTTGCTCAACTAAGAATCTCCTGTCTCTTTCTTTTCTCTCTCTTTTTTCTCTCTCCCTTCTCTGTCTTTCTTTCTCCCCCCCCCCTTTGTTTATCTTCTAATATGATTTTCCTCAATTGTAATTTTAGTTGTTCTAACTCTACTGCACTTGTCTGTTTCACTGACACACTTAAATGTTTGAGTAATTCCCTTACAATCTCCACTTTGCTTTTGTCCTTGGTTAAACCCAATTCTAACCTCTTTGCTAATTCTAAGAGTATGGCCTGTTCTTTTCTTTCTAAACTTTCTTGGCAAATTTAGGAATCATCTTCAAACCCCAGAACCTCTTTCGCAATTATAAGAGCCATTTCTCTCACTTTTAATTTAACCAACCACAAGTAACCAAACTTAAACAAATTGTCTCACCTGTATTTTATTTAAAGATCTAGAACATTAACCCGCAAGTGGTTAAATCTACTGGGCTTTTACCGTACCCCAAATCTATTGAAATCTGTCCAAATCTCAGACTGGATCTGTCTAAACCGGTTGAAATCACGGACAAGAACCCCCAAACTGTTCATATCCTAGCGTCAAGCCTCCAAACTGTTAGGATGCAGAGTATACCCCTCTGCTCATTTAAACCAGACACAGAAAAGCTCGCCTTATGCCGTAATTTGTAAAATTTCGAGTGGCAATGAAGTATCCCAAATATCACTACTTAACAAAAAAAAACAATTTTATTATTTAAGTCCAAAAGAGAACATTAGATAACAACTATTTACAACTCCTTTCTCTTAAACCTATATTTTACCTCCCACTTTACAATACTAGGCTGATAAAAACCCCGATTAAGATTTACAAAAAAACAAATACAGTTCAAAACCTTTGTGGATTTTTCTCTGTAGATTTTCCTGGATCGTCTTTTCTTCAGTCTTCTGCTGCACAAATTTCTTATGGACAAGTACCTTTCAGAGACTATTCTGCTAGAAGTCTGTTGGTGCTTGGCTGCTCTTTGCTGTTCTGGCTAACTGTTCCAAATGACTGATTTTGTATATCCCAAAACACTGGACCGTCTCATTGGTTTGATGTCATCAAAACATTAAATACAAATTTGATTGGATTTTGGTATCTTGGAGCATATTTAAACTGATTGGCTGAATTCGAATTTGTTGTGCACCATGGCAATACAGCTCCAGCTATTTGTTTCACAACCAAAATTGTTCAGCACACTCTGTGCTTTCAGTCAATCCTTGCCAACTTCCTCTCTCTTTTAAAGTTACAGTACACACCTACATCTTCATAATATATTTGCCTTCCATTTCTTGGTGAAGGCCTTTTTTCTTCTTATTGTTTTGCTTTTCTCTCCTTGTATTTTTCCTTGTGTTTTACACTGTTGTTGCACTTTTGTGGGGAGTGTTGTCGAACGGTGGGGGTGGGGGGCGATAGTCTACCAGGTGCATTGTTCCTTGAAAGTGGTGCAACGCGTAGTCAGGGTGGTGAAGCAAATATTTGACATGCTTGCCTTCCATCAGTCACAGCATTGAGTACTTTAGTACAAGACATTGGTAAGGCCACATTTGAGTACGGCATATAATTCTGGTCATCCTGCTATAGGAAGAGTGTTATTAAACTGTAAAGGATGCAAATAAGATTTAAAAGGATGTTGCTGAGACTGGAGGGTTATAAGGAGAGGCTTAATAAGTTGGGACCTTTTTTTCCCTGGAGTGTAGGAGTTTGAGAAGTAACCTTAAAATCATGAGAGGCATATAAAAAATGAATAGCCAAGATCTTTCCCATATGATGGGAAAATCCAAGAATAGAGGGCATGGGTCTAAGGTGAAAGGAGTATGAATTAAAGGGACCTGAGGCGCAGCCTTTTTCACACAGAGCCTGGTGCATATATGGAATGAGCTGCCAGAAGAAGTGGTAGAGACAGGTACAATTACACCATTTGAAAAATTTGGATAGGTACATGGATAGGAAAGGTTTAAATGGATATGGGCCAAATGGAGGAAAATTGGACTAATCTAGTATAGGAAAGAATCGTTTCCATGCTGTACGACTCTATGACTCTTATTGCTCGGCTTTAATCATTGAAAGTTACTCCTTTAAGAAATACAGACCTGTAATAGACTATTTCTGCCACTAGGTGGTACCCACAGCAAATAAAGAATGATGGGTGGGTTTTCCTCTGTTTTGACATTGAATTGAAGACAATAACTGATTGAACCAACTGATATCTGCAGGTAAAGCTGTTTTTTTTGGTGTTTTAAAAGCTTCAATTTGTTCAGGAGATGCTCAGATCTATGCTGCAAGAAGCCTTCTGACGTTTTTTATTTTATAATAGAAAAACAAGATACGTGTTTTATTCTTTAAGAAACAGGCCTTCTCGTTTGACAGACATTCAAAGACATTTCAAAGTATCTACCACCAAGAACTTGGACTGTTACACAAAGAGCCATAACTGTTTACCACAAACTTCAATCATGGTGTGGGCTTTGCCTCCAGTAGGAAATTTGTTTCTGATCTGATAGTGCTTGTGTTTTCAAATTTGAAACGTGAAAACTAGATGAGGGTAACATAACATTGAAGGATTCAACAGACATTTATTCGTCTGGCAGCATCTGTGGAGACAAACCAGAGGTAACATTTCGGGTCCAGTGATCTTCTTGAGAACTGAGCGTAGCTTGGAAAAGGTTGGTATATATGCGAAAGAAGGGAAGGTTTGAGGTGGGGTGGACAGGGAGTAAATGTAAGGTGGAGATGGAGCCAGAGAGAGAGAAACAGAGGCAGACAAAGGAATGAATAAAGGATGAGGACCATTGGTGTCTGAGTTGTTTGTGGTAGCAGCCAATGTAATGGCAAGGTCTTGTGTGTGAGAATTGGGTAAGGACATGCAGAAGGTGCGTCAAGTCCTAAAATTGTTAAATTCGATCTTGAGTTCTGAAGGTTGCAGGGTTCCCAGGTGGAAAATGAGGTGTTGTTCTTCCAGCTTGTGCTGAGCTTCACTGGAGCACTGCAGCAAGCCTGAGACAGAGATATTGGCCAGGGAGTGGGGTGGTGTGTTAAAATGGCAGGCGACTGGAAACTCAGGGTCTTTATTTGGAGACAGAATGTAACTGTTGCATCGGTATTCACCGAAGAGAGGGACATGACAGATGTTAAGGTTGGGATAGATGTTTGATTACTCTAGGTCAAGTCAGCACAAGGAGGGAGGAAGTGTTGGGTATTCTAAAAGGCACTAAGGTGGACAAGTCCCGAGGTCCGATGGGATCTATCCCACATTACTGAGGGAAACAAGAAAGGAAATAGCTGGGGCCTTAGCAGATACCTTTGCAGCATCCTTGAATATGGGTGAGGTCCCGGAGGACTGGAGAATTGCTAATGTTGTCTCCTTGTTTAAGAAGGGTAGCAGGTATAATCCAGGTAATTCTAGACCGGTGAGCCTGACGTCAGTGATAGGGAAGCTGCTGGAGAAGATAGTGAGGGATAGGGTCTGTTTACATTTGGAAGAAAATGGGCTTATCAAATCAAAAGATATAGCTTTGAATGATGACAAAAATTCCAAGGGATTTTTCAGATTCCATTCTGAGATAAGGACATTTTATTCAGTTTTTTTATTAGATATTGTTTTTCTTTGATCCTCCTGGTATTACTGCTTTCAAAGCTCCTTCATTACAATTTGTAAATTGAATTGCTCACTCTCAGGTTAATGGTGTGTTCCTGAGTTTGTTTTGTTGCAGCTCACTAACCATTGTAGTTACCTAACACTAATCATTAATGATCAGAAATCTATAATCACTTAACAAACATCTGCACTGCAGGTCTTGTTTTTCTTCTTTCAGAATAACTTGCAAATTAGTTTGTCTGTATTAATCACGACATCAAAACAAAATCTGTATACGATGTTATAGATTAGATTTTCTATTATAAATTGTGAAATTGTCAACACAAAAGTTTTTTTTAAAGCATATTCTTATTTCCATTGCAGATTATGTATGCAACCAAAAATGAAATCAAATGTAGTTTAGTTGGAAAATAAACATATTTGTAAAATATAGCAATTGGTACATCCTCGATTTGTGCTGATGTCAGCATGCCATTATCATTGTGTCAGTACATGTACACAGGAGTATTTGTCCACTTCAACTGTTTACAAACCATATTGCAGATATTTTTGCTAAGTCTCAATGGTTGACTGCTCCTATCCTTGTTCAGAGAGTTTTCAACTGTTCAAGCTGTGAACAAAATAATTAGATGAGTATAACATGTTCTATTCTATTGGCTTCCTTAGAAGATCTCTGTCTTTTTTAACTGTGATTTTGCATCAGTTTCAGTGTAATCCCCAATCGTATAGTCATGGAACCTCAGATGGATTACTTTGCGTACTAATAATTTAACAGATGATAATATCCTTACAGGTGCTGGTAAATTCCAAGAAAAATAAAGAGGTTCTGAAGAAACTAAAATGTTAAACTAAACAAAAATCAAGCTGTTGCTTCTGTTATCGTTATTAAGTTGTTATGCCTGCTGTAGGAAAAATGATCCAAAAGCACGTTCTGCGTTCTTATTCCATGTCCTGCAAACATGGTGACCTTGACCTTCCAGTCAGTCAAAGCAGGAAAGTATATTGCTGGCTGCCTTCAGAATGCTGGCCTTACCTTTTTATGCTCAACCTTCGAGGCATATTTTCCTGACACCCTATATGGATCCTTATGCAAGGTGAGTCAGGAGATCTTGTGATGAAGTACAATTCCTGTCAGCCCACCCTTACCCTTTTCATGTCAGAAATTGAAGACCTTGTGGGTTAACTTCATTTAGGTAATTTCACTGATTTTTATATAGGCCTGTTCACTTTTTTAATCTTAGGGTTCAACCCCATCAATCCAGTTACAGAACCAACCACAACCAGCTAATAGTTGGGGTAAAACACTGACACCAATTCTGATTTTTAAAAATAAACTAATAACTGATTTAATCAGGGAGGTACTATAATTAAAAATCAAAATGTCAATGGAAACCTTCAACATGAACGCCAATTCTTCTTTCTAGATTTGTTTACTCAACCTATTCACACACGTTTTGGCACAACCCTGGAACAGGTGGGACTTGTACACAGACCTTCTCATCTAGAGGTAGGGATATTAATCAATCTGCCGCAAGAAACTGGTTTTCTATACTGAATCTAAATGCCTATTCAGTTAACGATGATAGATGAGAAGCTGCTAGTGAATCTTAAACAGAAGACGCACTTGTCTTAACAAGGTTTTTTTGCATGATAACAATGTGTTTAAGTGACATTGGCTAGTTACATATAATTACCGAGAGTAACAAGAGATACCAATGACTCATGTATCTTCATTGGAATCTTGAGCTTGACTCGTTTTCTTACTCCGCCCATCATACCCCATCAAATTGGAGCTTAATGCAGTGTTCAACATGAACCCTCATTACCTTAAATAGCATGCACAGATCACTCTGACATTGGTCACACCTCCCAATACTGCTCATCCTCTTCCTGACATTGCTAATCCTCCCTTGACAGTTCTCACCCACTCCACAATCGTAATGTAGTGAGTGCACTGAGGTCAACTAGGTGGATGTCACAGAATATGAGTTCCCAGACTGGGGCTGTTAACCTGGACCCGGACCTGGACCAATCAGGGAGTCCTGGCTGTTAGATATAAACAGGAGTGTCAGGGGTTCTGTTCACTCTCCGAGATGGCACTAAGCTAGTTGGTTCATATATGTACTATGTAATATGTAATATACATGTGTAGGTAAAAGATAACTTGATGGTGGGATACTAGCCTCTGTGGGGTTATTTCACCTGACACTTACTGCCAATATGACTTATCCTCTTCTGATACCTCCAGGAATGCTCACAGTACAAATTATATTACTCACTCCCCCTCCCAAATCTATTCAAGCCTTTTTCAGCTGTGCAAATCCTTCCCTGCAGTGTCTTGAGTGGTTGAGCACTGTTAGTAGAGTTAACAACAGTTCTTAAACATTAACTCTACTTTCTCTCCACAGCTACTACCTGACCTGCTGAGGTTTCCCAGCAATTTCTGTTTTTGTTTCTGATTAAAAATCTGACTATGTTAGCCTTGAATATACTTAATGACCCAGTCTCAACAATCCTGTGTGGTAAAGAAGTCCATAAGTTCACTACACGCAGAGGAGAAATTCCTACAGTTCTGAGTCATAAACCCCTTATTCTGCAATGATACCGTCTGGTTCTAGACCCTCCTAGGGAAACAACCTTTCCACATCTACCCTGTCAAGTCATCTAAGAATCCTATATGTTTCAATAAGATCGCTCTCATTTTTCATTATTCCAAAGAATATAGTTGCAAACAACTCGACCTCTCCTCATAAGTTGAGAAACAATGGCATGCCTTCTTCAAAATAAAAAAAAGGTGAGAACAATATTTATAGAAATCTCACACCAAAAATACATGTGTATTTTATGCAGGCACAAAAGAAATTTGGATGTTTGACATAATTTGTCACCAAAACACACAGGTTAACATATTTGGTTGTAGTCTTTGCTGGAACTATAATTCAGGACATGATATAAGACTTTAATAATGCAATTTGTTTTTGTTTATTGCTAACTTACACAGGAATCCAATGCAGTAACAATTGCAGCCATATCAGAAATAAATAGGTATTTAAGCTGAATGAGACATACATGCAAAAACTAAAGCACAAGGAAATAAACTTTGGATTGCTGTTAAACAATATTGTGGACTGCCTCCTAGCTTCATTAGCAAATTATATTCATTTCCACAAATGACATCTGTGACCTTAACTACTATCAATGATAAAATAGAACTTGGTCCTCAGCAGATAATTTTCTAATTAAAAGTGGCATGTCCTACAGTTGCTTTATTTGGCTAATAATTGTTCTTAGAGTTTTGAAAGTGATTTTGTTGAATCTGATTGCAAGTTCCTACTAAATTTTGAAATGTTGATTGTAAATTGTCCTTGCAATCTTCCTTGCTGGAGAAATGCTTCAACAGAATATTATTTGTTACATCACTGGTACTAGTTCATTTGGCCTCAGACTTAATTATTCCTTTAAGCATCACCACCCAAGCAGATAATTAGAAATTAAAGGACAATTAAAATCTAAAAAGCAAATTTACTATTTTGCATAACTCCTAAATATCAAACATAGATCCTATTAAGAATCATTTGTGGACACATTTAATTGTACTCTCAAGAGAAATTCTTAGACAGAAATATATCATACATGCGCACAATTATTAGCTAATATTGAAAATTAACAGTCAAGATAAGATTGAACTATTTGCAGCCAAAAGTGCACAGCTACCTGGATTACACCTCTTCCCACCCTACCTCCTGCAAAAATGCCATCCTGTATTCCCAATTCCTCCGCCTCCACCCTATCTGCTCCCAGGAGGACCAGTTCCACCACAGAACACACCAGATGGCCTCCTTCTTTAAAGACCACAATTTCCCCTCCCATGTGGTTGAAGATGTCCTCCAACGCATCTCATCCACATCCCGCACCTCCGCCCTCAAACCCCACCCCTCCAACTGTAACAAGGACAGAACCCCCCTGGTCCTCACATTTCACCCTACCAACCTTCGCATAAATCAAATCATCCACCGACATTTCCACAAACTCCAAACGGACTCCACCACCAGGGATATATTTCCCGCCCCACCCCTTTCCGCTTTCCACAAAGGCCATTCCCTCTGTGACAACCAGGTCAGGTCCAGGCCCCCCTGCCAACAACCCACCCTCCCGTCCTGGCACCTTCCCCTGCCATCGCAGGAACTGTAAAACCTGTGCCCACACCTCCTCCCTCACCTCCATCCAAGGCTCTAAAGGAGCCTTCCACATCCATCAAAGTTTCACCTGCACATCCACCAATATCATTTATTGTATCCGATGCTCCCGATGTGGTCTCCTCTACATTGGGGAGACTGGATGCCTCCTATCAGAGTGCTTTAGGGAACATCTCTGGCACACCCGCACCAATCAATCACACCGCCCCATGGCCCAACATTTCAACTTCCCCTCCCACTCTGCCGAGGACATGCAGGTCCTGGGCTTCCTTCACCGCCGCTCCCTCACCACCCGATGCCTGGAAGAAGAACGCCTTATCTTTTGCCTCGGAACAATTCAACCCCAGGGCATCAATGTGGACTTCACCAGTTTCCTCATTTCCCCTCCCCCAACCTTACTCCAGTTCCAACCTTCAAGCTCTGCACCATCTTCATGACCTGTCCTACCTGCCAATCTTCCTTCTCACCTATCCGCTCCACTCTCCTCTTTGACCTATCACCTTCATCCCCACCCCCATCCCTCCATTGTACTCTTTGTTACCTTCTCCCCAGCCCCACCCCCTTCCATTTATCTCTCCACCCTGGAGGCTCCCTGCCTTCAATCTTGATGAAGAGCTGTTGCCCGAAATGTCGATTTTCCTGCTCCTCGGATGCTGCCTGACTGGCTGTGCTTTTCCAACACCACTCTAATCTAGACTCTGATTTCCAGCATCTGCAGTCCTCACTTTTGCCTATGTGGATGATTCATCTCCACCTCCTCCGGAGGTGCCCACGAACACAGGTGGCAATCTTCAGCGAATTTGCTTTGCACTATGTAATATCAAGTAAATGGCCGAAGACATGGGAACCTGCAAAGGCTATAGGCCCTGAGAACAATCTAGCAATAGCAGTGAAGACCTATGATCCAGGACTTGTTGCACCTTTGCCAAGCTGTTCCACTTCAGCTGGAACAACATGGACAATCACCTGACAATGTGTAAGGCTGTCCAGATATGTCCTTTACACAAACAGACAAGTTCAATCCAACCATTTATTGTCCTGTTGGTCTATTCTCAATCATCTCCAAAATGGGAAAGGATCATCCTCAGCACTATCAAAGGACAGTTGTTCAACAATAACCTGCTCAGTGACGCTCAGTTTGGGTTCCATCAGGATCACTCAGCTTCTGACCTCATTACAGCTTAGACTCAAACATGGACAAAGGAGCTGAACTTCAGAGGTGAAGTGAGAGTGATAGCCCTTGATATCAAGGACACATTTGACTGAGTATGGCATCAAGGGGCCCTAGCAAAACTGGAATAAATGGGAATTAGGGGCACACTCTCTGGTGGTTAGAATCATACCTGACACATAGGAAGATGGTCACAGTTGTTGGAGGTCAGTCATCTCAGCAAAACTGGAATCAGAAAAATTGTCTCTTGGCACATGTATGATGATTATGATTGTTGGAGTTCAGCCATCTCAGCTCCAGGATATCTCTGCAGGACTTCCTCATGGTAGTGTCCTAGGCTCAACCATTTTCAGCTGCTTCATCAATGACCTTCCCTCCATTATAAGGTCAGGAATGGGAATGTTTGCTGATGATTGCACAATGTTCAGTACAATTGCGATTCCTCAGATACTGAAGCATCCCATGCCTGAATCCAGCAAGATCTGGACACAACCCAGCTTGGCTGAAAAGTGGCAAGTAATATTTATAGAACATAGGGCATAGAATGGTACAGCACAGTACAGGCCCTTCAGCTCTGGATATTGTGCCGACCTTTTATCTACTCCAAGATCAAAGTACATACCCTTCATTTTAGAGTCATAGAGTCATAGAGATGTACAGCATGGAAACAAACCCTTCGGTCCAACCTGTCCTTTCCGACCAGATATCCCAACTCAATCTAGTCCCACCTACTAGCACCCTGCCCATATCTCTCCAAACCCTTCCTATTCATATACCCATCCAAATGCCTCTTAAATGTTGCAATTGTACCAGCCTTCATAACTTCCTCTGGCAGCTCATTCCATACACGTACCACCCTCTGTGTGAAAACGTTGCCCCTTAGGTCTCTTTTATATCTTTTCCCTCTCACCCTAAAACCATGCCCTCTAGTTCTGGACTCCCCAACCCCAGGGAAAAGACTTTGCCTATTTACCCTATCCATGCCTCTCATACTTTTGTAAACCTCTGTAAGGTCACCCCTCAGCCTCCGACGCTCCAGGGAAAACAATCCCAGCCTGTTCAGCCTCTCCCTGTAGCTCAAATCCTCCAACTCTGGCAACATCCTTTTAAATCTTTTCTGAACCATTTCAAGTTTCACAACATCTTTTTGATAGGTAGGAGACCAGAATTGCACACAATATTCCAACAGTGGCCTAACCAATGTCCTGTACAACCACAACATGACCTCCCAACACCTGAACTCAATACTCTGACCAATAAATGAAAGCATACCAAATACCTTCTTCACTATCCTATCTACTTGCGACTCTACTTCCAAGGAGCTATGAACCTGCACTCTAAGGTCTCTGTTCAGCAACACTTCCTAGGACATTACCATTAAGTGCATAGTCCTGCTATGATTTGCTTTTCCAAAATGCAGCACCTCACATTTATCTAAATTAAAATCTATCTCCAATTCCTCAGCCCATTGGCGCATCTGATCAAGATCCTGTTGTACTCTGAGGTAACCTTCTTCATTATTCACTATGCCTCCAATTTGAAGGTGTCATCTGTCAACTTACTAGCTATATCTCCTATGTTCACATCCAAATCATTTAGGAGGGACTCTACTTTTACATCGGAAAAGTCCTTATAATTTTATAGATGTTTTCACTGAGTATAAGAGCTTAGCTATTTCTCAAAGGAAATAACCACTATTAATAAAAATGAGGCACTTGTCTCAATTACAAGATGTAGTTTATTGCATGATAACGTTACATTGACTATTTAAGCATATTTATAAAGACTGTCAGGAGCAAGGGATGACACATTTGTTTCCGTCAAAACCTTGCGCTAGACTCCTCGATTCTCCACCCGAGATTATGTGACATCTTCAGACTGGGTAGAGTTTACTGCAACACCAATTTTAACTCTTTTTGAACTATTATCTTGTACAACAATTAGTTGGACCAGTGAAACATTACTGCCATTGTTGTATTTTTGAATGTGAGATTATAAGAATTTGCAGTATTACTGACAAGGCTGGTCATGTACTAGGATGCATCTCAATGCCAATTATTCATGAGCTCTAGCAGTTAGCACTGTAAGTAAAAGCCTGCACATCTAAAATAACACCAGGTTATAGTCCAATAGGTTTATTTGGAAGCACTAGCTTTCAGAGTGCTGCTCCTTCATCAGGTGGCTATGGAGTATAAGATTGTAAGACACAAAATTTATAGCAGAAGTTTACAGTGTGATGTCACTGAATTATATATTGAAATAGACCTGGATTGTTTGTTAAGTCTCACCTCCTTTCGAATGAACATGTTGGTTTCAGTTCTTTCATATGTAAATCCCAGAACATTTAAAAGTTACATTCTCAAATGAACTTTAGCAATTTGTGTCATGTTGGCCCAGATAATGCATTTAAGGTGTGATGTGCCCTGTGTGATGCTGTCTGTGCCACAATGGTCAGACTGATTCTAATCTAAAAAATGGATTTACAGAATCTAACATGGATTCATGCAGTTTTTGAGCAAAGTAAAATGTAATTCTGCAAGTACAAATTCACCCCACAAACTTATATGTGTATGTGTGGTGTGGGGATGTGTGTGTGGTGGGGGGGTGCATGGTGGGGGGATGATGATTGTCTATGAGAGAGTGTTTGTATGTGTGTGTGAGTGTAAAGGGATATAAGTCTATAAGAGGGTGTATGTGTGAGCGTATGGGAGAGGGTCTATGTGAGTGTATGGGTCTGTAGGAGAGTGTGTGTGTCTGTAGGAGTGTCTTTTGTGTGTAGGAGTGTGTGTGTGTCTGTGTTAGTCTGTGTGTCTGTGTTTGTCTGTGAGTGTGCGTGTGTTGCAATGGGGTCACCTGTAGTGTGACATGAACCCAAGGTCCCATTTGAGGCCATCCCCATGGGTACCTCATACCAGTCTATCGCATATGCTGCAGACAGGGATGCCCTGAGGCATGCTACATTGGTGAGGCCTAGCAGAGGCTGCGGTAACGGATGAATGGTCACTGCACAACAATCAACAGACAGGAGTGTTCCCTCCCAATCGCAGGACACTTCAGTGGTCCGGGACATTCGATCTCAGACATAGAACATAGAACAATACAGCGCAGAACAGGCCCTTCGGCCCTCGATGTTATGCCGACCTGTGAAGTATTCTCAGCTCGTCTCCCTACATTATCCCATCATCATCCACGAACTTATCCAACCATCCTCCAAGGCAGACTTCGGGACAAGCAGCAATGAAAAGTGGCCGAGCAGAGGCTGATAGCCAAGTTCGGTATCCATGGGGATGGCCTCAACCGGGACATTGGGTTCATGTCACACTACAGTTGACCCCATTGCACTACACACACACACACACGGACAGATGCACAGACACAGACAGATGCAGACACACAGACAGACACAGACACACAGACACATATATACATTCCTACAGACACACATTCTCCTACAGATCCATACACTCACGCAACCCTCTCTCATACGCTCACACATACACTCACTTCCACACTCACTCATGCACCCTCTCAGACTTACACCTCTTTACACTCTCTCACAGACACTCATCCCCCCTCAACCCCCAGTACACACACCCACATGCACACATACACGTATAAGTTTGTGGGTGAATTTGTACTTGCAGAATTACATAAGAGAGACTTAACAAACAATCCAGGTCTATTTCAATGTATAATTCAGTTACATCACACTGTAAACTTCTGCTATAAATGCTGTGTCTTACAATCTTATACTCCACAACCGCCTGATGAAGGAGCAGCACTCCAAAAGCTAGTGCTTCCAAATAAACCTGTTGGACTATAATCTAGTATTGTGTGATTTTTAACTTTGTACACTCCAGTCCAACACCGACATCTCCAAATCGTCAAATAAAAATATTACTTACTGGAAATATTTCAATGTTTCTGAGGGCTAAAGAGATAGTTGCACAAATCTATCTGCCATTATTGATGATCATTCTATCTGACTGTCATCCTGCACACAGTAATGCAATCTGTTCTTATCAGAAACATAGAAAAAAAAGCAGGGAATAGGCAATTTTGCCTCTCAAGCCTCTTCCATCATTCAATGAGATCGTTCCTTATCTGTACTTTAGCTCCATATATCTGTTTTTGCCTTTGTTCCCTTTAGTAAACAATATTATTTAATTCTGAAATTAATTTAAATTTAGATCTTCAGAAGTATTCCAAAATTGTGTCACCTCATGAAGAAAGGTTTTTGAATTTCAGTACTGAAAGATCTCAGCTGAATGTTTAGATAATGGTCCTTAGTTCTAGATCACACAAAAAAATCAGAAATTACTTCTCTCATCTAGATTAGATTTCCTACAGTGTGGAAACAGGCCCTTCGGCCCAACAAGTCCACACCGACCCTTCGAAGAGCAACCCACCCAGACACATTCCCCTACATTTAGCCCTAACACTACGGGCAATTTAGCGTGGCCAATTCACGTAACCTGCACATCTTTGTGACTGTGGGAGGAAACCGGAGCACCCGGAGGAAACCCACGCAGACACTGGGAGAATGTGCAAACTCCACACAGACAGTTGCCTGGGGTGGGAATTGAACCTGCATCTCTGGCGCCGTGAGGCAGCGGTGCTAACCACTGTGTCGCCCCAATTATTATTCCAACTGTTACTCTTGAAATCTTTGAGATCTCAGTTAAATCATACCGGCCACTGCAGCGGACAGCTGGAACTGACAACCGGAAGTGGCAGGTACAAATCACTATAAATGCCGGAGGAAACATCACAGAAGCGCTTCACAAGAGGCTCCCAAGCACTGAGGATGTCACCTGGACAGGGGGCGAAATGTCTGCAACACAAATTCCCAGCTCGGCGAACAGAACCACAACAACGAGCACCCGAACTACAAATCTTCTCCCAAACTTTGAAAATCATTCCTTCACCGTAAATTTGTAAACAGTCTAGTTTTACCTATTTTTTGCACGCATCAGCTGACCTAGGTTAGTGGTGCCATCTCTGGAAGATGCTATTGAAGGTTCTTGGTGGGTTGTTGCAGTGCATCTTGTAAATGCCACTGTGTGTCAGTGGTGAAGGGATTGAATGTTGAAGGTAGTGGGTGTGATGCCAGTCAAATGGGCTGCTTTGTCCTTGTGGGAGACAGTGAAGTCTGTAGATACTGGAGATCAGAGTTCAGAGTGTGTTGCTGGAAAAGCACAGCAGGTCAGGCAACATCCGAGGAGCAGGAAAATCAATGTTTTGGGCCAGAGCCCTTCATCAGGAATGAGGCTGGGGGCCTCAGGGGTGAAGAGATAAATAGGAGGGGGTGGGGTTGTGGAGAAGGTAGCTGAGAGTGGGGGTGGTAAAGGTGATCGGTTGGAGAGGAGGGTGGAGTGGATGGGTGTGAGGGAAGATTGACAGGTGGGATAGGTCATGAATGTGGTGCTGAGATGGCAAATTGGAACTGGGGTAAGGTGGGGGGAGGGGAAATGATGAAACTGGTGAAGTCCACATTGATGCCCTGGGCTTAAAGGGTTCTGAGGTGGAAGTTAAAGTGTTCTTCCTCCAGGCGTCGGATGGTAAGGCAGTGGCGATGGAGGAGGCTCAGGACATGAATGTCCTTGGCAGAGTGGGAGATGGAGTTGAAATGTTCAGCCACAAGGTGGTGGGATTGATTGGCTTGTCTTTCTGTCAAGCTTCTTGAAGTCATGTTGTAACTGCACTCATCCAGGCACATGGGGAGTATTCCATCACACTCCTGATTTGTGTTTCATGGGTGATGCACAGGTATTGGGGAGTCAGGAGGTGAGATAATAACTGCAGAATTCCTAGCCTGTACTCTGCTCTTGTAGCCACAGTATTTATATGGCTAGACCAATTCAGTTTCTGGTCATTGGTGACTCCTAGGACTTTAGTTAGCACCTCATTTCCAAGTATTTGTACTCATTTCTAAAAGCTTTTCTTCCATCAATGTGTGAACTTTCCTCAGATAAGTAAATTTGCTAGGCAGTGATGGGAAGTCCGTCCAAGCAGTTCCACTATTTTCACCCCTTCTGTTTATAAAATAAATGTGAGATCCAGTTTTCCATCAGTCTTCACAACATTTGAACAATGTTTTTGCCATATTTGTACCTATATCCAATATTTGATATGACATATTTCCTATCATTTGTGTCTTAGCAAAGTTGGATATTAAGAAATAATACCCCAGATTGGTATTTATAGATTTAGCATCACACAACATGGAAACAGACCCTTAGGTCCAACTAATCCATGCTGACCATATTCCCAAACTAAACTAGTTCCATTTGCCTGTATTTGGCCCATATCCCTCCAAACCTCACTTATTCATATGTTTATCCAATTGACCTTTTAAAAATCTCATCATAATGTAATGATAAAAGGTTTTTGGCAAATGGAACCTAGCCCATGGATCGACTGTGGTGTTAGTGAACAAATTCTGTTTGAAGGCAGGGGATATTCACTTCAGACTGACTGAAGAACTGATGTAAAGACAGTGCTGAAAGAGGGAAAGAAACAAAAGTCATTAATCCTCTCTCTCACTGTGGGTTTACACATGGATCATGTGGGTACATGAAAGAACAAAGATTGAGAAAATGTTCTCTTCCAGAAAAACAGCTGAGTTTGCATTCTCATCATCACTATCATTAGCAATAGACAACATCAATTTCTTATTCTAGATCATCTCTCCACCACAGCCACGTCTACTCCAATATACAGTACTCTCTGAGACAGGTACTCTTCAGGCTCAAAATCCCTAACTGTGTCTGACACACAACTACAAATATTACACACACAATATGCTCAGTGTTAACATTTTGCAAAAAGGAATTCTTTTGCCAAATGACAATTTTGTCTATGGGAAAAAGTGAACCAACACAGGAGCATACAATGGACATTCATTTACTCATTTCAAATAGACCAACCAGCACCCACACCCAAAGCAGTCAAAAATTTATTGTCAAAAGTCTGAATTGCCATTTTAACATACAAATAAGTGGCAAATATGTCATGTGCGCGAGTGTCAGCTTGACCAAGCTTTATACAGCTTAACTAGTGTTCTACAAAGGACCCATTGGCAGCCACTCAGGGAAGGGAAAGGTTTTGGGTGATTTTTAATGTTTTTCTGAGGTCAGCCTTCAGTACATCTAACAAAAAAGATGGAATGACCTTTGGGATTAAAAAGCCAACAGGCCATCTCACTCTTGTCCATTTGATGACAGAGTCATCGGTTACGATGGATAAGGTAGATGATTTGAACACTTTTGTTATGAATCATTTGCATATTATGTATGGTATCACCAGCCCATATGACGTTGCAGGAGGTGACACAACAATTTGGTTCCCCTGACCAGAGATGGGTGGCAAACCAATAAATTATATTTGTCTAGATAGTTGTAAAATTTCATTTTACTCAGATAATAAGCTATTATCTTGTATTAGTATTATCAGATATGAAGTACATTCGATGGTTTATTATCTAATATTCATTTTCTATTTAGAATATAATTTTCAAGGTTTTCTTAAAAATATTCATCATAATATAAAGAGGTTCATGGTAGAATAAATCCTAACATAAAACTGGGTCACAAAATGATTATCTTTTTGTAAGTTTCTGTTCATTTTCTTTTTGACCATCATAAATAAAATACACAATGAGGTTAGATTAGAAATTTTATTCCAATTTTTTTTTCACAAGCATGCTACTGGTACATCATGTTGGGAGGTATGATAACTTTGGTTCATCATATGTTGTAGATTGGTGAGATTTTGGGGACTTAAACTGGTTTTAATTAAGATCACAGACTACAGCTGATTCTTACCAGAAATTGATTAAGTGTCATTTGTGGTGGTTCATTGAGGGTTTCAGTCTATGAGCGTATCAGTTTTCCTCACATTGTCTTTTCAAACATGTTCCATGCCTAGGCACCTTGCTCCCAGAGCACCCAGCTTGATGTAGATGGAAGTACTGAACACTTTTGCTACTCTTGGTACCTCTGAGGATTCTGGGTGCTGGTGCTAATCCTAATATCCAGCCATTCTGACATTAGCACTCTGTAGCTGTCCTGCACAATTCCTGTTAATTGCCTCAGATGTGTCAGGAAGAGACAAATGGCCCTAAAGCAAAATACTGCAGTGCATTTCCAGCAGTCACTTAGTGCTTTACTGAATCTGGCTTTCCAAACTGTTCATCGAGTCAGCCAGATTTATGCGTGCCAAAGACATCACAGCACTGATACTGCCCTCCGACATTCTTGATTCAGTTTGCCTAGTATTTTTGACAAATCTGCCTGTTGCTCCTGTGAGAAAGTGAGAACTGCAGATGCTGGAGACCAGAGTTGAAAAGTGTGGTGCTGGAAAAATGCAGCAGGCCAGGCAGCATCCGAGGAGCAGGAGAATTGACATTTCGGGCATAAGCTCTTCTTCCAGCGAGCTGAGATAAAAGGTGGGGGGGGGGGGGGTATTTGGGGAGGGGCACTGGGAATACGATAGGTGGAAGGAGGTGAGGGTGAGGGTGATAGCCCGGAGAGGGGGTGGGGGCGGAGAGGTCGGGAAGAAGATTGCAGGTCAAGAGGGCGGTGCTGAATCCGGGGGTTGGGACTGTGATAAGGTGGAGGGAGGGGAAATGAGGAAACTGGAGAAATCTACATTCATCCCGTGTGGTTGGAGATTTCTCCAGCTTCCTCATTTCCCCTCCCCCCACCTTATCTCAGTCCCAACCCCCGGAGTCAGCACCACCCTCTTGACCTGCAATCTTCTTCCCGACCTCGCCGCCCCCACCCCCTCTCTGGCCTATCACCCTCACCCTCACCCTCTTCCACCTATCATATTCCCAGTGCCCCTGCCCCAAATACCCCCCCCCCCTCCTCCCCCACCTTTTATCTCAGCCTGCTTGGCACACCAGTCTCATTCCTGAAGAAGGGCTTATGCCCGAAACGTCGATTCTCCTGCTCCTCGGATGCTGCCTGGCCTGCTGCACTTTTCTAGCACCACACTTTTCAACTCTGTTGCTCCTGTGGTTTGTTTGTGCATTTGATTGAAGTGATTAGTGGCTAACAGACACCTACTGCCTGGGGACTAGGCAAATGTCTGGTTTCTTGGAGTCTCCTGTTTGACAGAAACTTCATTCCTCAGTCAACTGTGGAAACATGTCAATAAGGTGCTCACCAGAACATACTCCCAGATTTAGCGAAGGTATCCAGTAAGGTGAAAGAGAGTTGGCAGAGAGTAAAGGGAACAGCCATGTCAGAGCTTCCTCTGGTGATCTGTGGTTTCATCCTCAGATGTAGAAGAGGAGCTGGTGTCTGGAGGGACTGGTCTCATGCAGATAGTGACTATGTGGATGCTTAAAACATGAGAGTGAGTGAGTTGTGCAATGATGGCATTGGCAGATAAGGTTAAGGATAATCCAAAGAGATTCTACAAAAACATTAAGAACAAGAGAATAACTAGAGAGAAGGTAAGGCTACTTAAAGCTCAAGGAGGTTGACTGTGTGTTGAACCCCAGGAGACTGGAGACATATTAAATGAATATTTTGTGTCAGTTTTTACTGTAGAGAAAGAAATTGAGACTAGACAATGCACAGAAATAAATTTTGATGTTTTAAAAACAGTTCCCAATACAGAAGAGGAAGTTTGGGAGTTCTTTGAGACCATAAAGGTGGCTAACTCTCATGGACCTGATCTAGTGTATCTAATGTTGTGGGAAGTAAAGGAGGAAATTGTAAGACTCCTTGTAGAAATATTTGCACCATTTATAACTATGGGTGAGGTGCCTGTTGACTAAAAGGTGGCTAATGTTGTACTTTTGTTTAATAAAGGTTGTAAGAAGAAACAGAAGAACTATAGACCTGTGAGTCTGACTTCAGTTGTAGGTAAATTATTGGAGATGATGATGAAAGATAGGATTTATGACATTTACAGAGGCAAAAATTGATTATGGATAGTCAGCATGGTTTTGTGTGAGAAAAATCATGTCTCACAAATTTGATTGAGTTTTTTGAGGAAGTTATCAAAAAGATTGATATCAAAAAGAGCAGTAGTCATTCTTTACTTAGACCTTCGTAAAACCTTTGAATAAGGTTCCGCATCGTGGCTCAGTGGTTAGCACTGCTACCTTATAGTTCCAGGGACCAGAGTTCAATTCCCACCAGTCTGTGTGGAGTTTGTACATTCTCCCTGTATCTGAGTGGGTTTCCTCTGGGTGCTCTGGTTTCCTCCCACAATCCAGAGATGTGCAGGTCAGGTGAATTGGCCATGCTAAATTGCCCATAGTGTTAGGTGACTTAGTAAATATAAGGTAGGGGAATGAGTCTGGGTGGGTTACTCTTCGGAGGGTCGGTGTGGACTTGTTGGGCCAAAGGGCCTCTTTCCATACTGTAGGGAATCTAATCTAATCGTGATTATTTTGTAAAGTTAGGTCACATGGGATTCAGGGTGAGCTTGCCAATTGGATAAATAATTGACTTAGAGAGACAGACAGTGGTGGTGGAGGGTTGCATTTTGGACTGGAGGCTTGTGACCAGTGATGCTCCAGTTCTGGGTCCTCTTTTGATGTCATTTCTCTAAATGATTTGGGTGAGAATATTGAAGGCATGGTTAGTACATTTGTGGACTCTCCAAAATTGGTGGCACAGTTGACAGTGAAGGAAGTTTTCTAAGATTGCAAAGGGATCTTGATCAAATGGGTCAATGGGCTTAAAAATGGCAGAAAGAGTTCAATTTGGATAAATATGAGATATTGCATTTTGGTGCAACAAACATGGGTGGGACTTATACAATTAATGGTACAATTTGGATAGTGTGGTCGAACAGAGGCACTCTTGGGTTTCAGGTATATAATTCTTTGTAGTTTGCATCACATATAGACAGGGTGAGTAAAAAGGCATTTGACACGCCTGTCTTCATTGCTCAGTCCTTTGAGTATAGGGGTTGGGAAGTCATGTTGAGGTTGTACAGGACATTGGTGAGGCCTCTTCTTGAATACTGTGTCCAGTTCTGGTCACCCAGTTATAGGAAGGATATTATTAAGTTGGTGAAATTTACCAGGATGTTGTCAGGTATGGCATTTTTGAGTTGGCTGAGATATTTTTCATTGGAGAGTAGGAGGTTGAGAGGAGACCTTACAGAGGTTTGTAAAATAATGAGGTGTATAAATAGAGTTAAATAGTAGTTGTCTTTTCCATAAGCTGGTGGATTTCAACACTAAGGGGCACAGTTTTAGTGAGAAGAGAGATTTTAAAAGGACATGAGGGGTAAATCTTTTACACAGATAGTGTTTCGCATGTGGAATGGACTTCCTGAGGAAATGGTGGAAGTGGGTACAATTACATCATTTAAAAGACATTTGGATTAATACATGAATAAGAAAGTTTTGGAGGAATGTGGGGCAGGAATAGGCAGGTGGGACTAGTTTAGTTTGGAATTATGTTCAGCATGGACTGGTTTGACTGAAGTGTCTGTTTCCGTGCTGCATAACTCTCTGACTCTTTGTGGGTCAAAGCTTAAGCACATTACCATTCATAGCAGGAGCAGCACAGCACAGTACAGTAGGTTGAATGATTGCTGGGAGATGGAGATCTTGGCATCCCACGTGTGATTACAGATCCTTTCTATGGGCTGAAGGATTTTCTCCTCACCTGCTGGCTGCACCGTCACTCATAGTGACTCTTTTTGTGGGCTGTTTTCTGCTGAAATGAGACAGAGGGAGTCTTGAGTGAGATGAAAGTGGCTGGCAGAGCTGTGAGTGGTGGTGCAGACCCAGGAAAGCTGGTGAGGATGTTTAGGAAAAATGGAGTACAGAAAAACTCAGCCACTGAGCTGCATACAATAGTGAAAGTGGCAAACCATGAGCTGTGGCATTAGATGGGTGCAGAAATTGAGTTAGAGTGAGTGAAGATGATGGCCATTAATCTCGCAGACCACAGACGGTCATTCAGCTTCGTGTGGATTTGCTGTGCATTCCTCCAAACCATGGAAACTGCACTGAACTAGATGGTTCCTGCAGACCAGGCTGTAGCAGCATCTGGCATCATGGTCTCCTTTATCACACCTGGGGAAACAGGCCAGCAGTTCTCTCCACACTGAGACCTTGCCTGTAGGTTTGGCTTGCTCATAGACAGGCAGAACATGCACATGCTGAAGTGCTGGAGAGAGAGATACTGTAGATAGGTAGGCAGAGAGAGATCATCTCATTGTTAGCATTCACTCACTGTCTACCTCATTCACTTTGGAAAATGAGTATCGTTTTAACCCAAAGAGTTAGCTTTCTACTCTGTGACCTATGTTCACCCTTTAATTACCTAATATGGTCACCTCAAACTGGGAAACGCTCTTCATTGTGTTCGAATTGCTTACTGTCATGAGCTGTCTGAATGATCTATGGTGCAGACCACATCTGCTGGGGTCCATTGTCTAAAAGATGAGTTTAACTGATTGTTGCGCATAACCTGAATAAATCGCTAGTGCCTGAATGTCCATGAGGAGCGTTTGGGATTGGCTATTCACACGTTTTGAAGTTGATTGTTTGGGTGATTCACATCCAGGCAACACACACCCTCACTGCTTTCAGACTAACAAGGTGAAATCATGTAAATACGAAGCCAAGAGCTTGCATTTCAGCCACTTAAAATAATGTTGTCAGTCTTCAAATCTATTCTCTGGGTTTGAGCGATTCACTAAATAAAGGATTTTTGATGGATTTTTTCACAGAATGATTACGTCTGGTGTAAGGAATCTGTTTCATTTGACACACGGCTGATTAAAATTTTACTATGTTTTGTAATCTTTGTGAAATCTCACTCATAAATATTCAGTAAACTTCAGACAAATTGCATATTTTGTAAGAAACTTGAAGCCCAGGATTTGCATAATTAAAATACAAGAACGTGTACCTTATTCAACACGATAGAAATGTTAGTATTATTTATTTAGAGGTTTTTTAAAAAAAAAATCAATTGATTTTTGTTGTAAAATAATATTCCATAAGAATGCATCAAGATCCTATTAAAACCCTGTAACATCACCATCCCCAAGACTGGTTGTAAGAGCTGTCATGTATATCTATATGAGACAGCTAGCATTTTTTATCGATGAGATACAGGCAGTGCAGCTATTTATATTTGTATACGTCTGACACTTGCACCTATTTTATAGGCTTCAGGTGATTATTTCATCAGTTTTCTAACTGCCATGAAGGTCAAAAGAATCCAAATTTATTCTTCTAAGAACTACTGATTGCAAACTTCACAAATTGACTTATCAATAATGTTCCAGAAGAATCTGGAACAATAGCAGACAGCAGGGTTCAATGGGAGCAATAACTACATGCTATTTCATGAATAGTTCTATTTAAAGATCAGAGGAAAAGGACTTCAAATCAATTTCTGTTACAGCAATACCTTACATGTGTTACTGCATCAATTTCACTGACTAAATAGTAATGTGGTTTCTGATTGAAATAAAGCTGTTCATGCTTGGAGTTAAATAAAACCTTCAACATGACCTTCTCCAATTCCCAAATCACTCTGTACTTAGGGCATTTTGGTTGAGGGAAATTACAGAGAAAGGCTGAACTTTAAAATCAAAACAGTGAAGTTAGTGAAAATTATACACTTTTGATTGAATTTGGTGTGCTATCCAGAAAAGTTCTAGTA
Source organism: Chiloscyllium plagiosum (assembly GCF_037043375.1). Classification (NCBI taxonomy): domain Eukaryota; kingdom Metazoa; phylum Chordata; class Chondrichthyes; order Orectolobiformes; family Hemiscylliidae; genus Chiloscyllium; species Chiloscyllium plagiosum. The sequence goes on along the minus strand of NW_028270143.1, from coordinate 65,736,539 downwards.
ATCAATTCACCTCCAGGATTTGATGTTATACTAAACACCAATGTGACAGAGAAAAAAAAATTGCAAGGATCTATTAAGGACGATTTTATACCTATGAGAATGTTTCTGGACTGCATTAAATAATAGCCAATGTAAGCTATTAAACACTAGTAATAGTTTGGCAGAATACAATTTGAATCTTGTTGAACACTGAATATTGTGGAAATTGCATTTTCCATGATCATGTCTCCACTGACGAGGAGAAAGTGAGGGCTGCAGATGCTGGAGATCAGAGCTGAAAATGTGTTGCTGGAAAAGCGCAGCAGGTCAGGCAGCATCCAAGGAACAGGAGAATCGCGTTTCGGGCATAAGCCCACAAAATACCTGCAATAATTATCACCGGCTGCACAAACTTGAACTCTAAGTTTAGGAATGTGAGTGTAACTGGAGTCACTACTTTGCATCTGCAAGGTCAAGGGCTATGTGAGTAGCATGTTTAGGGAGGAGGTCCCTAAGCATCCAGGCAGAGAGGCAATGAGTAACTGCAGGCAGTCGAGCAGAACAAGGCAGGAGAAGCAGGTAGGCATTCCAGGAGTCCCCTAAGTCTATCTTGTTTGCTAATTGGCATTTCACTTTCAATACTGGTGAGAATACTGGTTCCACAGGAGAGCTCAGCACGAGCCATGTTGGTGTCACCATGGGTGGCTCAGCTACCTAGGGTGACTGTTGGGGAGGATGAAGAACCTGAAGAGCATTAGTGATAAGGATTCATTCCTGAAGAAGGGCTCATGCCCGAAACGTCGATTCTCCTGCTCCTTGGATGCTGCCTGACCTGCTGTGCTTTTCCAGCAACACATTTTCAGCTCTGATCTCCAGCATCTGCAGTCCTCACTTTCTCCTTAAGGATTCCATAGTCAAAGGATCAAGCAGGTAAATTTTTTAAAAGTTCAGTTGTGGGACATGGGAATTGCTACCTGGCCAGCATTTATTGCACATGCCTAGAGAAGCCTTTGAGAAGATGGTGATGAGCTGCCTTTTCGAACTGCTGAAATCCACATGCTGTAGGTTGACCCACAATGCCCTTCGGAACAAAATTCCAAGATTTTGACCAAGTGACAGTGAAGGAGTGGTGATATATTACATGTGGTGGTTTCCCGTGTATCTGCTGCCCTTGCTTTTCGAAATGGAATGGTCGTGGGTTTGGAAAGTGCTATCCAAGAATCTTTGGTGAATTTATACAGTGCACCTTGCAGATAGTTCGCACCACTGTTACTGAGTATCATTGGTGGACGTAGTGAGTTTTAGTGATGTGATACTAATCATGTGGACTCATTTTGGATAGCGTCAAGCTCCTTGCATGTTGTTGGAGCTGCAGCCATCCAGGCAAGTGGGAAACATTCTATCACAACTCTGACTTGTGTATTGTAGATGAGGAAAGGCTTTGGGGAGTTAAGAGTTGAATTACTTCCCCCAGTATTCCTAGTCTCCAACTTGCTCTTGCAGCTGCTGTATTTATGTGGTGAATCCAGTTGAGTCTGAGGTCAGTGAGGGTGGCACGGTGGCACAGTGGTTAGCACTGCTGCCTCACAGCGCCAGAGACCTGGGTTCAATTCCCACCTCAGGTGATTGACTGTGTGGAGTTTGCACGTTCTCCCCGTGTCTGCGTGGGTTTTCTCTGGGTGCTCCGGTTTCCTCCCACAGTCCAAAGATGTGCAGGTCAGGTGAATTGGCCATGCTAAATTGCCCGTAGTGTTAGGTAAGGGGTAAACGTAGGGGTATGGGTGGGTTGCGCTTCGGCAGGTTGGTGTGGACTTGTTGGGCCGAAGGGCCTGTTTCCACACTGTAATGTAATCTAATCTAATAACCCCAAAATGCTGATAGTGAGGAATTCAAGGGGTGGTGATTAGCTTGTCTCGTATTGGAGATGGTATTTGCATGTCACGAATGTTATTTGCCACTTGTCAGACCAAGCCTGGATGTTGTCCAGATCTTGTTGCATTTGACTGCTTCAGTATCTGAGGAGTCACAAATGGGGCTGAACATGGTACAATCATTGGTGAATATCCCAATTCTGACCTTATGATGGAGGGAAGGTCATTGTTGAAGCAGCTGAAGATGGTTGGGCCTAGGGCACTATCCTGAGGAATTCCTGCAGAGAGTCCTGGAGCTGAGATGACTAACCTCCAACAACCACACCATCATCCTCGGTGCCAGGTAAGACTCCAACTGTCCAACCAGTGGAGAGTTTGCTCCCTGAGACCCATTGATTCCAGTTTTGTTAAAGTTCCTTGATGCCACACTCCATTGAATGCGGCCTTGATGTCAAGAGCTGTCACTTTCACCTTGCCCCTGGGATTCAGCTTTTTTGTCCTTGTTTGAGCCATGACTGTAATGCGGTCACAAGCTGAATTGGCCTGGCAGAACCCAAACTGGGCGTCACTGAGCAGGTTACTGCTGAGCAGGTGCTGCTTGATTGACCTATTGATGACACCTTCCATCACTTTAATCCTGATCGAGAGTAAACTTGGGCAGTATTTGGCCAGGTTGGATTTGTCAGCCTTAACTTTTGCACTGACGTGTTGGGGTCTTCCACCTTTGAGAGTGGGGATATTTGTGGAGTCTCGTCCTCCAGTAAGTTGTTTAATTCCCCACCACCATTCACAATTAGATGCAACAGGACTGCAGAGGTTAGATCTGATCCATTGGTTTTGGGTTCACTTAATTCTGTCTATCACTGGCTGCTTATACTGTTGGCGCATAAGTAATCCTACACAAGTAATCCTGTTTGGTAGCTCGTATTTAGATATTCCTGGTGCTGCTCCTGGCATGTCTTCCCGATCTCTCCATTGAACCAGGCTTGATCCTCTGGCTTGATGGTAGTGGCTGAAGGGGGGTTAGGCTGAGCCATGAGGTTGCAGATTGTGCTGGAGTACACTTCTACTGCTGTTGATGGCCCATAGCACTCATGGATGCCTCGTTTTGAGTTGCTGGATCTGGTTGAAATACCATTTAGCGTGATGATAGTGCCACACAAGATGTTGCCCCCAGATGTTAGTGAGGAGGACTTTTCAGGATCGACTGGACTGTTTCTGCCGTTGTCTTTTTTGGGCCAGGTGGTCCGTCTCGTTTCATTTCTTTACTGAGACAGCTCACTGGCTTGCTAGGCTGTTTCAGAGGGCAGTTGAGAGTAAACCACTTTGCTGTGGGTCTGAAGTGATTCACAGGCCAGGCCAGCCAGGCCAGGCCATGTAAGGATGGCAGGTTTCGTTCCATGAAGAACATTAGTGAGCCAAATGGATTTTCCCGACAAACGGAAATGGTCATTTGTTGATTCTCAATCTCAGACAATTTTTATTGAATTCAAATTTCACCATCTGCTGTGGTGTGATTCAAACCCATGTCCCCAGAACACTAGCTGAGTTATGGATTAATAGCCTAGCAATAATACCACTAGGTTATCGCCTCCCAATTTTATTGCTGATACTATTGCTGCTGACGTGCCTCCAGCACAGTACGTAGAACATAGAACATGATAGCACAGTACAGGCCCTTCAGCCCTTGATATTGTGCCAACCTGTGAAACCAATCTGAAGCCCATCTAACCAACACTATTCCATTATCATCCATATATTTATTTAATGACCATTTAAATGCCATTAAAGTTGGCAAGTCTGCCACTGTTGCAGAGAGGGCATTCCATACCCTTAATACTGTCTGAGTAAAGAACCTACCTCTGACATCTGTTCTATATCTGTCACCTCTCAATTTTAAGCTATGTCCCCTCATGCTAGCCATCACCATTAGAGGAAAAAGGCTCTCACTATCCACCCTATCTAATCCACTGATCAGCTTGTATGTCTCTATTAAGTCACCTTTCAACCATCTTCTCTCTAATGAACACAGCCTCAAGTCCCTCAGCCTTTCCTCATCAGACCTTCCCTCCATACCAGACAAGATCCTGGTAAATCTCCTTTGTACCCTTTCCAAAGCTTCCACATCCTTCCTATAATGCAGCGACCAGAACTGTATGCAATACTCCAGGTGCAGCCCCACCAGAGTTTTGTACATCTGCAACATGACCTCATGGCTCCGAAACCCATTCCTTCCACCAATAAAAGTGAATACACCATACACCTTTTTAACAACCCTATCAACTGGGTGGCAACTTTCAGAGATCTATGCACATGGACACTGAGTATTGAGTACAGGAGTTGGGAGGTCATGTTGCGGCTGTACAGGACATTGGTTAGGCCACTGTTGGAATATTGCGTGCTATTCTGGTCTCCTTCCTATCGGAAAGATGTTGTGAAACTTGAAAGGGTTCAGAAAAGATTTACAAGGATGTTGCCAGAGTTGGAGGATTTGAGCTATAGGGAGAGTTTGAATGGGCTGGCGCTGTTTTCCCTGGGGCGTCGGAGGCTGAGGGGTGCCCTGATAGAGGTTTACAAAATCATGAGGGCCATGTATAGGATAAATAAACAAAGTCTTTTCCCTGGGGTCATGGAGTCCAGAACTAGAGGGCATAGTTTTAGGGTGAGAGGGGAAAGATATAAAAGAGATCTAAGGGGCAACTTTTCACGCAGAGGGTGGTACATGTATGGAATGAGTTGCCAGAGGATGTAGTGGAGGCTGGTACAAATGCAACATTTAAAAGGCATTTGGATGGGTATATGAATAGGAAGGGTTTGGGGGGATATGGGCCAGGGACTGGCAGGTGGGACTAGATTGGGTTGGGATATCTGGTCGGCATGGACGAGTTGGACTGAAGGGTCTGTTTCTCTGCTGTACATCTCTGTGTCTCTATGACTCTGCTCATCTACACTACCAAAAATCTTACCATTAGCCAGTACTCTGTATCTCTGTTACTCCTTTCAAAGTGAATCACCTCACACTTTTCCACATGAAACTCCATTTGCTACCTCTCAGCCCATCTCTGCAGCTTATCTATGTCCCTCTGTAACCTGCAACATCCTTCCTCACTGTCCATAACTCCACCGACCTAACTAATAAAAAGATAACTAATAAAAGCAATAGGGAGGAGAAGATGAAATAGGACGGTGATATAAAAGAAAATTGTAACAGGTTTTTAGATATGTAACAGGGAAGGAGGCAAGAGCAAATATTGGACATGGCAAAGGAGTTGAATAGGTACTTTGCATTAGTCTTCACAGTGGAAGACACCAGCAGCATGCCAGAACTTCAAGAAAATCAGAGACAGAGGCGAGTGTAGTGACCATTACTAAGGAGAAGGTACTGCGGAAGCTGAAAGGTCTGAAGGTGGATAAATCACTCAAATTAGATAGATGATACCCCCTAATTCTAAGGAGATAGCTGAGGAGATTGTGGAAGCATCACTGGCGATCTTTAAGGAATCACTGAATTCAGGGAGTGTCCCAGAGGGCTGGCAAATGTAACACCTCCTGGTTTAAGGAGATAGGGATGCAGAAGACAGGAAATTATAGGTGGCCAGGCAAGCTGAAACTGTTGTTAAGAGGGCTTAAATGCAAATTACTGCGGATGCTGGAATCTGAAACCAAAAGAGAAAATGCTGGAAAATCTCAGCAGGTCTGGCAGCATCTGTAAGGAGAGAAAAGAGTTGACGTTTAGAATCTAACTTTTGAGCTCTAACAAAGGGTCAGTTAGACTCGAAACGTCAGCTCTTTTCCCTCCTTACAGATGCTGCCAGACCTGCTGAGATTTTCCAGCATTTTCTCTTTAGGTTAAGAAGGCTTACTCGATCCCTGGGAGAGATATAGAGTACCAAAGCAAGTAAGTTATGGAGTATTTTGAAAATTGTTTGATTAAGCTACAACACAACAAGAATTAAATTTACAAATGCTGTTGCAAGAGCAGACTTGCAAGTGCAGCGGAAACAAATGAAATCTATTTGATGCAGACAGGAGCATACGTGACAAGTCGAATGTTGCTTAAACCTTGTTGTTAGGATGTGGGAAACAAAGTAGACTTAAAAACTTGTTTACAAAGCATGATTAAAGCTGTTATAGTGGAGGTCTCAATGTGCAACTATTTAGTCTCAGTATAAGAAGAAATAAAGCTGGATATTTGAAAAGATCAGGGACTCATTCCTCATTTCTTTGCAAACCATCACACACCTTCCAGGTGAAACAGCATTTCACTTGTTCTCTTTCAATCCAGTCTCCCATCATTGCTGCTCACAAAGCAGTCTCCTTTACATTGCTGAGACCATAACAGAGATTGCAGTGAGGAACACTTCTACTCTGTCTGGAGGAATAACCCTGACCTCATTGCTTCCCATTTCAATAACCTACCTTACTCTCATGCTAACATTTCATAGAACATAGAACATAGAACATTACAGCGCAGTACAGGCCCTTCAGCCCTCGATGTTGCACCAACCTGTCATACCAATCTGAAGCCCATCTAACCTACACTACTCCACATACTTCCATATGCTTGTCCAATGACGACTTAAATGTCCTTAAAGTTGGCGAATCTACTACCATTGCAGGCAAAGCATTCCATACCGTTGCTACTCTCTGAGTAAAGAAACTACCTCTGACATCTGTCCTATATCTATCACCCCTCCACTTAAAGCTATGCCCCCTCGTGCTCGCCGTCACCATACTTGGAAAAAGGCTCTCCCTGTCCACCCTATCTAACCCTCTGATTATCTTATATGTCTCTATTAAGTCTCCTCTCAACCTTCTTCTCTCTAACGAAAACAGCCTCAAGTCCCTCAGCCTTTCCTCGTAAGACCTTCCCTCGATACCAGGCAACATCCAAGTAAATCTCCTCTGCACCCTTTCCAAAGCTTCCACATCCTTCTTATAATGCGGTGACCAGAACTGTACACAGTACTCCAAGTGCGGCCGCACCAGAGTTTTGTACAGCTGCAGCATAACCTCATGGTTCCGGAACTTGATCCCTCTATTAATAAAAGCTAAAACACTGTATGTCTTCTTAACAACCCTGTCAACCTGGGTGGCAACTTTCAAGGATCTGTGTACATGGACACCGAGACCTCTCTGCTCATCTACACCACCTAGAATCTTACCATTTCAGTCCTGGACTGCTGCAATGTTCCAATGAAACAGAACCCAAGCTCAAGCAGCACCTCACTTTACACCTTTTGGTCCTTTACAGCTTGTAAGACTTAATATTCAATTCCATAACTTCACAGCCTGACCCCATTATGACTGTTTTCCATTTTCATAAGTTCTCCCTCACGGTCTCCCTCTGACCTTGTCTTCTTTGTATCTTGTTTATATTACACTCAATAGAGATATCCCGTATCCCTCATTCACACCTTAATTTACACTCACTTTATATATATTTCTCTTTCACCACAATTAAAAGCCTGTTTATCTTTTGTACTGCATCTCCACACTCTCTGTTTCCTGCCACCCCTCCTCCACCTCTGTCAAGGGATGGAAAAGCCCATTTTCTCAGCCATTTTAATTCTGATGAAAGGTCACTCTGGACTGGAAAGGTTAACTCTGTTTCTCTGTCTCCACAGATGCTGCCAGACCTGCTGAGTTTTTCCAGAAACAAATATGCACACAACACTCTGATGCTACAGCATGGCTCCAGCATGTTCTTCTGGCATAGATGTTCAGTCAGAGTTTGTGGTTCGTGTTACTACTGATGACTTGGTTAAGAATGGAAATGAAGTCCTAAAAGGTTTCAGGGACTTGGTATATAAATATATTAAAGGTTAGAGAATAAGATGGTGAAACTATTGGAAAACAATTCTGAGGGAGCCAATTAACCTCCACTTGGCAAGGCAAAGATTAATCCAAGATGTAGGAACAAATTAATTCAGGATAGTCAGCATGGTTTTGTCAGGGGAGAACATCTCAAACAAATTTGACTGAATTTTTCGAGGAGGTAACTAGGTATGTGAAAGAGGGTGATACACTTGATATAGTACACACGGTCTTCAGTTGTGCTTTGGACAATGTTTCTTGAGGCAGGCTGGTAAGATGCTAAGAGCCCACAGGATCTAGGGCAGTTTTGAAAATTAGATCCAGTATTTACTTAATGACAGAGGTGATGGTTGAATGGTTTATTTTGTGACTGCAAGTTTGCGACTCCTGGTGTATGACAGGGCTTAGCACAGGATCCCTTGCTGTTGTAGTGTACATGAATGATCCAGACATGAATTTACGAGTTTAGATTAAGTTTGCGGAGGACCCAAAAATTCTGGTGTGGTAAATTGCAAAGCCTTAGACTAAGGTAGACATTTTGGGAGGACTATCTAGGCCAGAGAGAATACATTGAATGAAAGGATCCTAAGAAGTGCAGGAAGGCAGACTATTCAAGGCTGAGGGATGATTTTGCAAAAGTAGTCTGATTACAGTGACATGAAAGAATGTCAGTGGCAAATCTGTTGGAGGCATTCATAAGTGAGATTCAAACCCCCACAAAGAACCAGGGTGGTACCACCAAATCTAGAGGCTGTTGGTCATCCCAAAACAGGCAGGGAAGACAAAGTAGAAAAATAGAGCTTATGATGGTCTTATTAAAAAATGTAGTTGAAAAAGCATTGAGGAGTATGGGATCTACAACGGTGTAGTCTAAAGCAAAATTAGGAAAATATAGAGAGAATACGAAAAAAGTTTGTCAGTAAAATATGAAAAACCCGAAGATGTTTTATAATTACATTAAAAGCAAAAGCATGATTAAGGAAAAAATTAGCCAGTCAGTACATGGTAACATGTGTGGATGTGGTCAGGGGTTTCAATGAATATTTTGACTCACTAGAAAAAGGCAATGTAATGGAGGATCATGAACACTGTATATAGTTCTGCACTATTCAAGAAGATTGCCCAGGATATGCCAAATAATCTTCTGTCTGATATCTCTGTTGGACCTATTACTGGAATTAATGTTGAGAGTTAGGACTAACTGTTACTTGGATAATCAGGATGGTCAGCATGGTTTTGATAAATAAAGGTTGTGTCTTACTAACTTAATTGATTTTTTTTTGAGGAAGGAACACAAAGGATGAATAATGATAGTGCAGTGGATGTTCTCAACACATTTTTGTAAAGCAATCGACTATGTCTCATATCACTGAAGTCTTATGGTGAGACCATTTGGCCCATTGTCCCTGCACCAAGTCTTCAAAGTACAGCATTGTAATATGACCGGGGCCAATCTCCTGTTTATTCCTCATACTCTTTCACATTTTAAAAAATCCAAATAATTGTGCAATGCTCTCTTGAATGTCTCAATTGAACCTGCCTCCACCACATTTCTGGGCAGTGTAATCCTTATCATAGTTATTTGCAGAATGAAAATATTTTTTCTCAAATCACCTTTGCTTCTTTTGCAAATCACTTAGAATCTATGCCCTCTCTTTCTTGTTCTTTTCCAAGTGGGAACAGTTTCTCACTATCTACCCTACTCAGACTGGTCAGAAAAAGCCCATGGGATGCAGGGAATGTGGCAAATGTGGCATCCAACCTTAGTTCAGTGATGAAGTAAAGGGTATTCGTCAACAGATAACTCCAAGAATGGGCAACAGTTTCAAATGGTGTTTCACATGGCAAGATTTGGGACATTGCTGTTTGTGATATATACCAGTATATTAGATCTAAATATGGCATGATAGTGAAATTTGCAGACAACCTAAGAATTGACAGGGTACTTGATGGTGGACAGTATCTTTGCCATTCCTGATGAAGGGCTTTTGCCCAAAACGGCGATTTCTCTGCTCCTTGAATGCTGCCTCACCTACTGTGCTTTTCCAGTACCACTCTAACCTAGACTCTTCAGGGTGATACCAATTGTTTGGCCAGGAAATTGATGAATGGAATTCAATCTGAAGAAATGAGAGGTTTTGCATTTGTAGAGGGCAAATAAAGCAAAGGAGTGCACAATAAATGGATGGGCATTGAGAGAGGTAGAGCAAGTGACAGACCTTGGTGTTCATATTTACAGCTCCAGAGGTAGAAGGACAGGATAGGTCAGATGGTAAAGAAGGCATAGAAGATGCTTTTCTTCACTGGTCAAGGTACTGCAGGGATGCAATGCCAGAACCATATAGACCATACCTGGAGACTTTTGTACAGTTGTGTGTCTACCTAAATGTACAGATTTCAACAATTCAAGGTGGCAGCTCACCACCAACTTCTCTAGGGATCTAGGGAGAGGCAATAAATACTGGCCAGCCAGTGATGCCCATGTCCTATGAGGGTTTAAAAAAGAGTTCTAGCCACCATATTACAGGATGGCTTGCACAAGAGAGTACATTGGGGACGTACAAGAAAGTTGCCTGAGTTTGAAAATTGCAGGTATGAAGAAAGATTGGGAAGACTCTGGTTGTTTATCTTTGGACAGATTGGACTAAGTATGATTTTTTCAAAGTGTACAAAATAATAAGGGCTTGGACAGAGTAGACAGGAATGACTTGTTTTCTCCATCAGAGAGGTCTCAGAGAGCATAATCAGAAGTCACATGACATCAAGTTATAATCCAATAGTTTTATTTGAAATCACAAGCTTTTGGAGCACAGCTCCTTTCTTCAGGTGCAGGAAGCTTTAAGATGATTGGGATGATTGGGATAAACATTTGAAGAAACACTAGGAAAAGCTTTTTCACCCAGAGGGTGATAGGTGTCTGGAAGTTACTGCTTTGTTTGATGATTGAGACAGAAATTCTCAATTCATTTAAAAGCATTCTGGATATGCACCTGAATTGCTATAACCTGGTGCTGGGCAGTTGGATTAAAGCAGGCAAAAGAGAGGACTGCAGATGCTGGAAACCAGAGTTTAGATCAGAGTGGTGCTGGAAAAGCACAGCAGGTCAGATAGCATCCGAGGAGCAGGAAAATTGACGTTTTGGGCAAAAGCCCTTCATCACGAATAGAGGCAGGAAGCCTCCAGAGTGGAGAGATAAATGGGGGGCAGCTGGGGAGAAGGTAGCAAAGAGTACAATAGGTGGATGGGGATGGGATGGAGGTCATAGGTCAGAGAGGAGGATGGGACAGTGGAACTGCCCTCATAACCTGTCCTACCTGTCAATCTCCCTTCCCACCTATCCGCTACACCTTCCCCTCTGCCCGAAACGTCGAATTTCCTGCTCCTTGGATGTGCCTGAACTGCTGTGCTTTTCCAGCACCACTCTGATCTAAACAGTTGGATTAAAGCAGCCGCCTAAAAACTGTGCTGTGGAGGCACCGGTGTTGGACTGGGGTGGACAAAGTTAAAAATCACACACCAGGTTATCGTCCAACAGGTTTATTTGGAAGTACTAGCTTTCGGAGCGACGCTCCTTCATCAAGTGGGTGTGGAGTAGGAATTTATAGCAAACGATCACAATGTCATGCAACTGAAATGATGTATTGAAGAGATGTAGATCGCTGTTAAGTCTTTCTTCTTTTAGAATGGGTTGCAAGTTTCTGTTCATTAATATGTAAACCTGGGCTTTCTTGTTGTGCTGTAACCTTGGTTCTATGAATTGGGATAGTAGATTTTGTAACGAAATTCAGAACATTTTTTCCACCATTTAGTGTTGCTGAAATAAGCAGATATTCCTAGTTAAGTTGTCCATATCTGTATAGTTTATGAGAAGTCTCCCTAAACTTTGTCATTCATCCTGAAGGTTCAGGGAAGGGGCGGGGCTTTTCCCTAATTGACAGCGAGCGAACCCAGACTGTGGCGTCATCGCGTCACGGGGCGGAAGTCCGCCGGGAACGGATGACGTTGTTTCCGGATGTGGGGTTCCACTTCGACAACACGCATGCGCGCTTAGGTGTCAGCCTTAGTCTGCAACGTCAGCGGCAGAAAACGCCAGCGACTCCTGAAACAGAGACAGACAGACAGACAGAGAGAGAGAGAGAGAGAGAGAGAAAAAAAGAGGTAAAACCCAGAGCGATGTTATGTGTATATAAATAAACATTACCCTGGGGAGGTGAGAGGGAAAATACCCGGGAGGAGACAGTACAAACGGGGAATTGGGAGCAGAGAGAGGTACCGGGGGGGGGGGGGGGGGGGGTAAGGGAATTGAGAGGAAAAGAGGTGTTGTGGGGACAGAGAGAAGGAGAGGTTCCCAGGGGTATCCCGACTGGAGGGCGAGCTCTGTTTGGAGAGAGAGGGACCTGGGGAGGTGGGGGAGAGGGAGTAGCTGGTCAGAGGTGAGCAAGGGGGAGGGGGTGCTGGATGGGTATTAGGATTGGGAAGGAAGGGAACTGGGGGAGGTTCAGGCAATAGGTTGTAGAGAGAGAGAGACGGGGTGGGAAAGGAGTGTGGGCTGAAAGGATTTGATGGGTCGGGGGAATGAGGCCACGGAGAATATGGATTCAGTGTAATTTTCCAATCCTGGCTGGATGCAGGCATGATACCAGAGGGGTTTAGGTCTCTGACTAAAGTGCCATTATTTAAATGGTGCAAAACAAAGCCCTAATAATTACTGACCTGTCGATCTAACCTGGGAAGTTGGGAAATTATTACCACCATTCAATAAATGATATGATTAACTGTTAATGGAGAGGTACATGTTATTCAGAAGTAGTCAACATGATTTTGTTAAGCTGGATTGATGAGGTTAAAGCAATGGGTGTTGACTACATGGATTTTAGTAAGGTGTTTGACATGGCAGACTGGTTGTAAAATTAAAGCCCATCTGATACAATGAGATATGGTAGTTGGAACCAAAACTGGCACAGCGATGGGAAATGAAGGGTAATGGTTGATGGCTATATCTTTACAGTTTGTCACAGATGGCTGAGTTTTGAGTGTTGTATTTTTTTGTGGCAAATATTAAATACTTAGGCTTAAATGTGGTAGGCACGATTGAGAAATTTACAAGTTAGGTAGTAACCAAGAGGTGGTGGATATAAAGTTATGCATTTGGGAGAACAATCATAGCAAGGAAATACACAAGAGACGGGAGGTTATTGAGAAGGGTAGAAGAAGTGAGAAAACTTGGCGTATATGTCCACGTATCCTTGAGGGTGGCAGGACTGGTAGCTAACTCTATAAAGAAGGCAAATGGGAGGCTTTCCTTCATGAGATGAGGAAATAAATACAAAAGTAGGAATCAGACTTTGGAACTGTGTAAGATACTGGTTAGGCTGTAGTTGAATGTTCATCTCAGTTCTGCTGACCTATGTTACAGCCAAAACACAATTGTTCTTGAGAGAGTATGGAGGCAATTTACAAAAAGGATGCTAAGCCTTGAAGATTGAAGCTATGAGGCACAGTTGGATAACCTAAGATTGTTTTCATTCAAACAGTGCAGACTGAGGTGATTTAATCAAGGTGCAGGAAATATTGAGGGCAATATATGATTAATAATTAAAATAATAAGATGAGTGGACAGAGGAAACCTGTTTCCTTTATGGTAGTGTTCAGTTACCGGGGGCACAGATTTAAGGTGATTAGTGGCAGGATTACAGGACTTATGAGGAAAAGCTTTTTCACCCAGGAGATGGTGGATTTCTGGAATTCAATGTCCAGTTTGGTTGAGGCAGAAGCTCTCAACTTATTTTTTAAAAATCTGGATGTCCACATTAAGCATTGTAACCTGCAAAGCTATAGATGAGCTGTTAGTAAGTGGAATGAGTGGCTCGTTTATTCAGCCTGTGTAGCCATGTGTGTTGAATTTCTGTGTTGTATCCTTTTCTATCCTCTAATGAAGGGAAAAAGGGAGGCTAGTTTGGGACAAAGTTACGCTATTAGGGAGCTGACAGCAAAGTGGTTTTAAAGTGATAATCCGATCACCGTAACTTAATTGAATGACATCATGTTCGACAGACTGAATGGCCTACTCTTGTTTGTTATGAGGGGATGGGGGGGGATAGATACTGTCTAGGGTGGATTGATGGGAAGGGTAGAGAGGGGGAGATTTTGAGATTATACTGAAGTGTCAAATTAAAAGATAATTTGCCAACAGGTCAGGTAGAATATGGATAGAAATGGTTAAGATATCAGAATGGAAGATATTGTAGCTACAAAAAAAAGTTGAGAGAATACAGGGTTAAGGGAAAAGGGCCAGAGAAATGCTAAAATTGAAAGATCTGTGATGGATTCACCCCCTGGTTCAAAGAGCAGGTGTGATTTATTTGTGCAGTGCAAAAAGTGTTCAGTTTCATTGTAGCATTATGAAGAGGCGGTGTAAAGGACTGCAAAATACTTGAGGGAAGGTTTAAAGTGTGCTTCTACTTGTTAACAAAAGTGGTTATGATCCAAGTAAGACCATAAGACGTAGAAGTTGAAATAGACTATTCAGCCCACGGAGTCTGCTCTGTCATTCAATAAGGTCATGGCTCTACTTTCCTGCCTTATCCCCATCAGCCCTTGATTCCCTTACTGATTAAAAATCTCTCTATCTCAGCCTTGAACATATTTAATATATACAGTTCTCTACAATGAAGAATTCCATAAATTCACTATTGGGAGAAGAAACACCTCTACATCCTTATCTTAAATTGGGGACCCTTTATTCTAGGTTATATCTGCTGATCCTAGACTCTCCTTTTAAGGGAAAACAATCATTCTGCATCTACCTTGTCAAGTCCCCTAAGAATCTTAAGTGTTTCAATTAGATCACCTCTCATTTTTATAAATTCTAATGAGTACAGGCACAACCTACTCAACCTCTTCTGAACTGTCCCTCCATGCCTGAGGTCAACTTAGTAAACCTTCTTTGAACTGCCTTCTATGCCTTTGTATGTTTCCCTGGATAGGGGCCCAAAACTGTTCATATGGTCTGACTAGTGCTTTGTATAGTTATAGCAAAACCAGCCTATTTTTATATTCCATTCCTTTTGAAACAACATTCCATTGCCTTTCCTTTTATCTGCTGAATTTGCATGCTAGTTTTTAATAATTTCTGAAGACTCAAAATCCCTCTGCACTGCAGCTTTCTCTATTTCAATAATATTCATCTCCTCTATTCTTCCTGCGTAACCTCACATTTTCCCACATATTCCATCTGTCCACATGCTTAACCTATCTATATCCCTATGCAGACTGAGTCATCTCCACTGCTTGCCTTTCCACCTCATCAAAGTCACTAATATATTGCACATAATTGTAAGTCTATTAAATTGAACCTTAATATTGAGTTTAACTGAAAGGTACAATATTGTTGTTTCTATTGAATTGATCAGCCAAATAGCACAGGATGACCTTTTGCACAGTATGGTGCTGATTAGGAAAGCAGCCATTAAGATATGCTTGGTAACATGGTGCTGGGTGTGTTGGATATCTTGTTGGTTGTAGAAACTGGTGACTGGAGAGCTGGGCCATGGTTCTGGGAGTGATGCAAGTGGGGAAAGTGGATGGATGTAATTGAGTGTCCTGTAACTCTATTGGATATGAATTGTGGGTTGGGGGAGTAAATTACATTCTTGAAACTTGAAACTTCATGAAACAGATTTGAAAGTAAGCTACAAACTCTGAGCAGAATAGACCCTTTGTGGCAACAGCAGATGTCGATAGGTTGGCTGTGGTTGTGGTCAATTTGTAATAGATGTGGGTGGACAACCTATTCCAGAAATAGTGATCAAAATGTTGAAAATAGACAGGGTCAGAAATTGTCTGTGTTGGTAAGTAAGAGTGAGAGAAGGGTGCAGCACTGACTACTATTAGTGTATTGGTGAGAGGGATCAGAGAGGGAATCAGAGTAAGATTAGAATTCGGGTAGCTTCTGTGTCCCACAAAAAAGGCAGACTTGTAGAAGATGCAAGTTGCCATGTCCTAACTTAAGATATTTGGCGTTCTTCCATTTTGGTTTCAGTGTAACTGCTTGCTCATCACTTTTGATATCTTTATCATGGGTAAAATGCTTACATGCTCTCACTTTACTCCAGATGGCAGCAGTTTTGCAGTAGCACAAGGTGCGGATTTGACTGTATCTAGCACATCTGGTTTAGCCATCCTGCGCATCAGAGTCAACTTGGCTGATCTGCCAAATTTGGATTAAGTAGCAATTATTGAAAAATGAGATGTTGGCTGAAGTGCTTTCCAGGCTTTGTAATGTGAACCAGTTACAGTCACTTGTACTTGATGCTTGCTTGTACTCCAAACAGTGTCTGAGCTGGTTATTTGTGGGAATCAATTGTGTCAAGAAACTCTTTCATTTGCTCTCATTACAGGATACAATGGATCAAGTAATGCAGTTTGTGGAGCCCAGTCGTCAGTTTGTAAAGGATTCAATCAGACTGGTGAAAAGATGTACAAAACCAGACAGAAAAGGTGCAGTACTATTGCATTTTCTCAGTTGTGCACATTTTTGTCTGAAAACTATAAAATATAATGCTTTGACTATGTGGCGTTAATAGGATACGGTTGTAATATTTCTAGAATATATAAACTTAAAAAATAGCAACATGGGTGGTGCGATCCTTTGAATGTGCCGTGCTATTTCACAAATTGGCTGTTCTGGGCTTGCTAACATGGGTATGAACAGGTGCACAATAGGCTAGTTCTGCTGACCATTTTTGTGAAATCATGGCCTTGAAATAAGTCATCTCAAGTTTTAAATGTGAATATTGTTGTCTAGTTATATTTTGTACATTATGAAATTGGAATCTTTATAATTTTCCACAATCCAAGGTAAAGTATATCAATCGCAAGATTAGATTAGAAAATATTATTGTTAACATTATGAAAGCAGTTAAACTTTTTCTTGGATCATTTTAATTATATGTACAGAAATATGAAACTGTTTTTGCAATTTTAGTGCTTTAATATCTTCAGCCTGTCTGCACACTATACGGAAGGTGTAAAGGAAAGTGTGTACAAAGAGTTTGGGAGCATTTGTGATATTCACATTTACAAACATATTGCATTGGATCTAGGTGCTCAAAGCATCAGAATGGGATGTTTTCTTATTGGAAATACTTAAAGTAATCCTGTCTGCATAAATATGCTACATTTCAGGATGTTCAAAAATACTTTGACATACTATGCAAAACAGTTAGAATTCCCAACCTCTGACTATTTTCTAAGGAGAGTAATTTGCCTCCTGACTCCCCACTTCCCTGGATGAGTGAAACTCCAGCTGGACATCATTCAGACTACTTGACTGGCATCCCATCCATCACCTTCAACATTCCTTCAACAACACGTTCCAAACCCCTAGCTTCTGCTACCTAGAAGGACAAGAACAGCAGATGCATGGGAAGACCAACTGAATGTTCCTTTCCAAGACACTTTGCAACTTGATTTGGAACTGTTCCTTTACTGTGGCTGGGTCAAATTCCTGGAACTCCCTCACACCTCGGTGTGTGTGCCTTACACACATGGACTACAGTAGTTCAAGAAGGCGACTCACCACTATCAACAGCAT
Organism: Chiloscyllium plagiosum; assembly: GCF_037043375.1. Classification (NCBI taxonomy): domain Eukaryota; kingdom Metazoa; phylum Chordata; class Chondrichthyes; order Orectolobiformes; family Hemiscylliidae; genus Chiloscyllium; species Chiloscyllium plagiosum. The sequence continues at coordinate 65,719,277 of NW_028270143.1, read as the reverse complement.
AGGTGCAGTTGGGGCTTGGCAATACATGTGGTCTAGTGATGCCCACATCCTCCAGAAGAATACTATAAAATTGATTTCATTTGCCTCTAGTCAATAACCTAAACCTTTTTTGAACTCTGTTTTACACTGATAGCATTCATACTCTGACTTGACTGGCTAAAGCATAGTTTTCCAACTCACTCTTTATTTAATCAAAAAATTAATTGGTTCTTCCTAAAAGTTTGATATTCACCAAATGGTTTTTAAGTGGAATAAATAATTAATTGTCACAGCCCGAAAAGGTTCCAATTTTATTACCATCAATAACCTGGCTGTCTGAAGATACAATAAATATGCATTTGTGAATGTAATTCAAGAGTTGTTTCTGAACCATCAATATTCTCCATGCAGTGGGCTTTAGTGTTTAATAACCTTTTATGGCATGTGAAAATGAACTCAATTTTGAGAGATTCCTGTGTGGCTTCATTTTTACAGAATTTCAGAAGATCGCCATGGCAACAGCAATTGGATTTGCCATTATGGGATTCATTGGTTTCTTTGTAAAGCTCATCCACATCCCTATTAATAACATCATTGTGTAAGTATTCAGGTGTTTTGACCAATAGCTAGTTTCTGTATTTAAAAGAAAAAGTGCATTTGATTAATGTAGAATGTTCTCATTAGCTCAGATTTTTTTTTTGAATGTTTTGAGGGTAATGGATAGAGAAATTAGATTGTGACATATTGTACACGTGGAAGAATATTTTTGTTTGACTCCAGTGGCTTTTGCAGGTGCAGTAAACTATCCAGTGCAACTTATGATTCTGCTTGCCGAGACACTTTGATGTTTCAAGTGTTGGTTAAAGGGGACAATAGTATTCTATTTAATGGGGAAGCATATATCTAAAATTAAAAGTTGCATAGTGCAGGCTGGATAAGTGAACTGGGAAGGAAGCACAATCTTCGTAATGTTAAATGTGGGCACAAGAATGCCAAGTTCTAACTGATCAGTGATGGGGCTCGCATCCTAATTTCAATAACTGATCTAAATATTAAACCTATAGGAAAACTAAATTCACTTCCTTAAAAATACAGCAGTAGTTATAAAATGCAGCTGAAGATGTATAAAAAAAATTTAAACTGTTATGCAGTTAGAAAAGTTAAACAAAACATTAAATACTTGCAAAATGTGTGCAAAAGTGTTGTTACCTGCAAAATATTCTATGCAGTCACATTGATCAGTTTATTGCTCAAAGTTTACCCAGGTGCATGTACTGTGAGACAAATAAAGGACTGCAGTTGGAATGTAATTTTTCTAAAACACTTGCAAGTTAAAGTAAACAATTCTTACACAAAATAGGTTTTCACAAACTACGCTGACTGCCTGAAAAGCACAAGTACTGAGGTGAACTTGATTGGCTTCCTGAATTCAATTCACTGAGCTCCATTGACTGAGCACTCAAGGTCATCTTGGTACGCAGATAGGTCTTACATGGAGTCTTTGCTGGGGAAAATGCTACCACATGTCTCCTCTTATCCCCACTTCCTGAATATTCTGGAATGGTGTTTGATTTCAGCCAAAGGGGTCACAGGGCAGGGATCATAGTGTCCGATAGCTCATCCTAGGTGTACCCACCCTCTATCCAAGATATATTTACTCCATGGTGCCAAGGGGTCTGGCTAAATCTGTTGAATACTCAAACATAATTGTTCTGGCTGAGTACCTCTTAATGAGTTTTGGGTCACAACAACTCTACTATTGTTTAATCTGCAATACAGGTCTGGGCTGATCCCTGTGGTAACATTGACCCTTTTGAATTCCATTAGGCCAGGCTTGCTGAAACTGTTTAGCCAATTTTATATTAGGCCCAGTTGCTTCAGCCTTTGGCCACGGTGTCCAAATAATACGTTGAGGGAAATTTTATAAGAAATGGGATAGATTGTCAGAGCAGCAGAATAAAAATACAATGTCTTTAAAATTTATAGGCCAGTTTGTACTTTTTGGTCTGCTTGCACTATAAAACATGCTGATACATCAATGACAGTGATGACTAGAGTGTAGTTGAAGTAAATGCTGATTACTGGAAAACAAACTGAGAAAATGAAATAGTGAAAAATAAATTTAGAGCAGATAATGGCAATCATAAGTAACGTGTTTGAGTTTTGTGCATAAATGCCATTTTCTTAATATTGCATGCTATTATGAATACAAATGTGGATAGTTGAGTTCATGTTTGTTGCCACATGTTTTTTTTATGAATCTGTGTTGCAATTTCTCTTGCCTCAATTCTCCCTGTAGTGTACAGATTAAATTTATAGACGGTATTCTATGTTCTTAGCAAGGTTCTGTAAAGATTTGTCATTAAAATCTCAATTTACATGTCCTATGCCTTTGGGTAAAAGTATTTAATCAGTTTTTTTATGGCCTAATTCTTTTAGGGGTTTTTTTAATGTATAGTAAAACTCAAACCTGTTATGTTTTTCAATATTTCCCAGTCTTGTGCTTTTCAAAGTAAGATTAATTTTACCAGAATATATCATATCATATCATTACTATTGATTTCATCCGCTACATTCTCCCAGGGTCTGTTATGTCACTGTCATCTCCAAATTTCAACTTTATCTATTGTTGTGTAAATGAAGAGCAATATGGACAATGCTCTTCACTTTTAATATCATGTATTGCTACTTCTTAAATATAATTCTATACTCCTTGCTCATACCTACTGTTATCCTGTGATACCTGCTAAAGCAATAATAAAAATGCTTTTAAAATCTCTGCATTTCATCTGTCCGCTGTAGATGTTACTTCAAAGTATTCTAGTTTATTGATCAAAGTCTTTCTCTTGCAATGAAAGTTGTCTGCTTCCCATTTCCTCCATTTCAGCATTTCTAAATTTCTTAATGAAAAATATTCTCCAATTTTTCTGACAGATATTGAGGTGTAACTGAGAGTTAAATCAATTCCCATTAGCACTGTAAAATCTAATTCTTTTAAAAGTTTAATTTCACCCATTCAGAATTTACCATTATTCCCGACAGCATCCTGTTGGGTAAGCACTGAAATTGGTTTGAGGATCTCCAAACGTTTCTTGTTATCCTTTATGAACTAATTTCCTCCTCCTTTGTTTAACATTCAACATTTCTTATTTTATGAATATATTCGCAAAACAACTTTTCTTTGAGTTTATTTTGCCCAGTTTTGATTATCCCACACTAACTTCCTTATTGTCTGTTCTTACCATACCTTGTGTATATTCCTGTAATAGAGTCATAGTATCGTAGAGGTGTACAGCGTGGAAACAGACCCTTTGGTCCACTTCATCCATGCCAACCAGATGTCCGATATTAATTTAGTCCCATTTGGCCCAGATCCTTCTAAATCCTTATTTATAGACCCATCCAGATGCCTTTTAAGTATTGTAATGGTACCAGCCTCCTGCACTTCCTCTGGCAGCCCATTTCATGTCAGCACTACCCTCTGTGTGAAAAATCTACTTTGGGCCCCTTTTAAGTCTTTCCCCTCTCACCCTAAACCTATGCCCTTTAGTTCTGAACTCCTTTTACCCCAGGAAAAAAGACCTTGTCTATTCACCCTATCTATGCCACTCATAATTTTATAAACCTCCCATAAGATCACCCCTTAGCTCTGATGCTCCAGGGAAACTAGCCCCAGCCTATACAGTCTCTCCCTATAGTTGAAACTCTTTGACCCTGGCAACATCCTTGTAAATCTCTGAACTCTTTCAAGTTTCACAACATCTTTCCTTTGGCAGGGAGACCAGATTTGCGTGCACTATTCCAAAAATGGCCTAACCAATGTCCAGTACAGCTGCAACATAACCTCCCAACAAAAGCAAATGTCTTCTCTATCTGTAACTCCACTTGCAAGGAATTAAGAGCTTGCACTCCACGGTCTCTCTGCTTGGCTCCCTAGGACCTTACCCTGAGTCCTGCCTGATTTGCTCTCCCAAAATGTAGTACCTTACATTTATCTAAATTCCATCGGAGACTCCTTGGCCCATCTGATCAAGATCCTGTTGTACTTTGAGGTAAACCTTGCTAGTCCATTACACCACCAATTTTGGTGTCCTGAAATGAGAAGCAGTCGTTTTTTTTTAAAAAAAACTTGTCTTTTTTTTTCAGTATTTTTAAAATTAATCCAATTTTGATCCATTGCCTAGTTAATACTTAAACTGCACTTCCCATTTTAATTGGTTTTGGTAGACGTGTGGAACTATATTTTACCATTACCCAAGGGCTAATTTGAATGTTCTGGATCTGTTGATTTTCATAGCTAATATTATTGAGATGGTTGAAAACTTGTACTTGCAATGTATAAGATGGATTATGGTAGTAAATGTCAAAATGGAGGATAATTAAAGTTTAAATCTTTTTACAGTGGTGGTTAAGACGTCATCTGGTCTAATGCAAGCTGGGTAGGGAATGAAGATGAGAGGACACCATGGAATATTTCTTATTTTGTGCTGTTTTGAGTGAATAAAAATAATTTTGAAATAAATATATAAATCAGACTTTTATTTCTTCTGTTGTGTTAACTCCTGATACATTGTTTCACGTAAAGGCACAAACGTTAGCTAAGGTGTCTCCTTATTCCCATTGTCCATAATAGAGGTTGATCTGTTTCTATTGTCACAATTCCACTTCCGTCGTAAGTGTTGGAGGTGCTGACCAGCTTCCCAAACTGAAGTACCTGATTGGCTGCAAAAGAGAACAATGGGAGAACATTATATTACAAGATGTCACAAATTATTCCCTCACGTTGTTGCTCTACTTTTCATTGAAGGTCCCACTGTGAAAACTGTAGGTTTTCTTACTGAGGATATTTTCATACATGGGTGATTTCTAACCTCTGAAAGCAAGCTGCTTCACGTAGAAAAGCATCACCAAAATTCCTCAGGAATGCTAGCAATAAGTAGGGCATGAAAACTGACCCTAAGCCTCATGACTTTGTAGATACCTACCAAGTTTGCACAGTAACTACCATGCAACTGCAGTGGATTGCCATCAAAAGCCACCAAAATTATTTTTGGGGTCTGAGACAATTCTAGACCAAGCCCTACTAAGGCTATGAGGAAAACATTTTCCCTAAAGATTTACACTAACAGAGGACCAAGAAAACCCACGAATCTCTCTGGAATCCTGTAGACCTTACTGGAATGCACACTACACCCTGAAAACAGCAGTGCCTGTTAGTTGACCACAAACATAAATATATCAATTACCAGGTTGTAGTTGGTTTGAGTAGTGAAGTCCAATTTCAATCTTCCACTGAAAATATGAATAAGCCTGATCTGTTTGAAGATTTGGTGAATTCATTCATAAGTGGACATTGTAGCAAGAACTGATTAACATTAAAGTTTTGGCTGATGAGCAGCAAGTAAATTTCACATCACTTGTGCAGGAAATGATCATCTCTAATGAGAGAATTTAATACTAATGCCACAATCTTGAGAGATATCACTGATCAGAAACTGAAGGGAACAAGCTTTATAAATACTGTGGCTACAAGAACTGGTCAGAGGCTGGGAATTCTGTGGTAAGTAACTCACTCTACAAAGCAAAAAAATAAGAGTATCCCACTTCCCACTTGCTTAGATGAGCTCCAACAACATGAGGCTTGACATCATCAAGGACAAAACAGCCTATTTGACTGACCCCATGCACCACTTTCAACATTCACTCTTTACTGACTCAGTACCATGTACAAGATACACTGCAGCAATTCACCAAGGCTTCTTCAAAATCATCTTGCAAACCCATGGGCTCTCCCAGCAAGGGCAGGAAATGCATGGGGTCACCGCTGCCCCCAAGTGATACACCTTCCTGATTTGGAACTATATCACAGTTCCTTCACTGGTTGTGCCAAAATCTGTGAACTCCCTCATACATCTTGTGAGTGTACCTACACCATATGGATTGCAGTAGTTCAGGAAGGTTGCTCACCACTACTTGCTCCAGGCAAGTTGGGTATTGGCAATAAAATGCTGAACTAGCCAATGATACCCACATCCTATGAAAAAAAACATAACTAATGAAGAACAGCTTATGACTGTGGCCATTGAAGTCATTGGCCATTATTGACTTCCTGAACTTCTATCCTGAAAAGCCTGTTCGTGACAGCATTGCAACCATTCACATAACATCAGATGAATGAAATGTTGATGTCAACCTAAAACTCTTAACTGCTTTCCCAGTCATACAAGCAAAAGGAACTCCATTACTTAGAAGCATTTCTTTTGATATCCATGAAGGAAGAGCAGTGTTGCACCTGTTCCTGAAATGGAATTTACCATTTCAGTTCTCCTCAAGATTTTCCTTTTTCTTGAACCTGCTGACACTTTGTAGAATAACGGTAACAGGGATAGGTTGTTCTGGCTCCATTTTTAAATTTCCATTATTCACTGTGTTAACAAGCAGCTGACTACTTAGCTTTGGTGTAAGTGGTACTGGAAGAGCAACTGAGAATTTATTTCCCTCAACCATCCATCTACAGTACTCTACTAGGACTAAGGCTTGCTGACAAGATTTTGTATTACACTTCTGCCAGGAGATGGTGCTATCAGGTAGTGTATCAACATTTTGCAAATTGGTATTTGTGTACTGCAGGAAAAGGTGATTGGCTAAATATTGAATCACTAAAGTGCATTATGGGGACTCTTAAAGACGTGTTCTAGTGATGCAAAGCGAAGTGAGAAATTAACTGAAAAGTATATTAAGCTGTAAAATGAATTCCTGCTCCTCGGATGCTGCCTGACCTGCTGTGCTTTTCCAGCACCACTCTAATCTAGACTCTGGTTTCCAGCATCTGCAGTCCTTGTTTTTACCTGTAAAATGGTATAGATTGGCTAATTGGGCAAGAAGGTGGCAGGTAGAATTTAATATGTGATATACAGTTTATTCAGAAGAATGGAAAAATCTTTATTTTAAGGTGAGAGGCTAGTCAATGTCAGTACTCGGAGGGATTATATACAGATTTAATGAGTAATTAGGAAGGTAAATAATTTTTATTCCAAGTGGGTCAGAATAGACATACAAGCAGTCTTGCTGGAAGTAGATAGTTTTGACAAGGCCACACCCAGTTTGTGTACCATTTTGATCTTAATACCTAAGAAAGGATATGCTTTCTAATATTATTTGCTAATTTTAAAAGATGGTATGTCATGAAGAGGGGATGGTTGAGTAAAGTTAGAAGTAAGAGAGGTGATTAATTGAAACATAATATTCTTAACATTTACCCTGGCAACCCTTCTGAGAGGCTAACTCCTCTGGAAAGTTTAGATATAGAGATAGTATCAGGCAAGTGCTCAGTCAGAGCCATACAACACGGAGACAGACCGTTTGGTTTAAACTGGTCCATGCTGACCAAAATGTCTGCCCATGCTAATCCCATTTCCCAGCACTTGGCCCATATCCTAATCCTTTCCTATTGATATATTTGTCCAAATGCTTTTTAAATGTTGTTAATGTACCTGTCTCAATCACCACCCTGACAGCTCATCCCACATGTGTACCACCCTCTGTGTAAAAAAAGTTGACCCTCAGGTTCCCTTTTATTCTTTCCCATCTAACCTTAAACTGATGCCCTCTAATCCTCGATGCCCTAAACCTTGGAAAAAGACTGAGTGCATTCACCCTAGCCATGACTTTCACGATCTGATACATCTCTATAAAAGTGCCTCCTTGGTCTCCTATGCCCCAAAGAAAAAAGTCCCAGCTTGTCCAATCACTTCCTCTAACTCAGACCATTGAGTCCAGGAAACATTCTTGTAAACCTCTTCTGCACCTCTTTCCAGTTTAATAACATCTTTTCTATAACAAGGTGACCAAGACTGAACACAATATTCCAAGTGCGGCCTCACCAATGTCCTGTATAACTGCAAGACGATTTCCTAACTAACTTCTTTATTCAATGCCCTGACTGATGAAGGCCAGTGTGCCAAAAGCCTACTTCACTGCCCTGTCTACCTGTGACTCCACGTTCAGAAAACTGTGAACCTGAACGCCAAGATCCCTCTGTTCCACTACACCCCCTAAGGACCTACCATTCATCATGAAACTCCTACCTTGATTTGACTTTCCAACATGCAAGACCTCACATTTATCTATATCAAACTCCATTTGCCATTTCTCAGCCCACTTCCCCAGTTGATCAAGGTCCTGCTGCAGTTTCTGAAAACCTTCCTCATTGTCCACAATACTGCCTCATAGAGTCATAGAGATGTACAGCATGGAAACAGACCCTTCGGTCTAGCCTGTCCATGCTGACCAGATATCACAACCCAATCTAGTCCCACCTGCCAGCACCCTGCCCATATCCCTCTTAACCCTTCCTATTCATATACCCATCCAAAAGCCTTTTAAATGTTGCAATTGTGCAAGCCTCCACCACTTCCTCTGGCAGCTCATTCCATACACGTACCACCGTCTGTGTGAAAACATTTGCCCCTTA